>NC_067138.1:85663632-85843632 GCF_903995435.1 Acomys russatus
TCCTTGTATGAGGGCTTTCGCGTTGTCTTCCTTTATCTTATTTTGTCCTGTCTGGCTGTTTTCTCTTGAAGATCTGCTCTTTATCGAGGAGGACTGGAGGAAAGATTAGGGGATAAGTTAGAAGGGTTTGGAAGAGACAAAAGATAGTTGGCATGTATGAGAGAAGACTCTATTTTTAATAAAAATGCAAAATGAAAATTTAAATTTAAAATAAGATGTAATACAATTGTAAATTTATCAATTAATAGACGATATTTTACATTTGAAAATGTAATCTCAATTCTCTGATTGTGGAGATACAAAGCTCAATTTTAAGACAATTTACTACAGTAAAATATCATGAAAACCTAAAAACAAAAACAGAAACAAAACAAAAAAAAAACAAGCATACAAAAACAAAACAAAACAAAACAAAACTGTATACAAACCCTTCTAGATGTGTGGTGTAGGGTTGAATTTCTCTTAGGCACTCCCAAGAGAAGTACAACTCATGAGACTCAATGATTAAATTTCTAACTAGTTTTGAATCTAGTTACATGGACTTCATCTAAGATGGTACTTTTATCCCAAGTCTATTTTATTTCAAGTTTAGATTTCTACCGGCCATTAATTAAAATCATACTTGTTTCTATTTAAAGCACATGCACTAGAATTGCACTCTTGGGGAAACTATTCTTAGTGAAACAGACTAAAGTTTATAAAAAAGCTTATATACTAAGGTATATAAAAACTTAATTCCTTTATATGAGATTTGTTTTTACTAATCTAATGATCACTTATGTAATGATACATACACATCTTTTCAATTGTTCAACAATTAGATAATACTGTCTTCTCTGGTTAATGATCCTTCCCTTACTGTCTCCCCTGTGAACTTACTTTTCTTCTTTCTTTTTTTTTCTTTCTCAAAGCCTAGTTGCATGTAAATAAATGCCATCATTGTTTTATACCTTCATCCAAGATTAAATATTATACTTTCTCAATAGAAAAATTTAATATAAAGCTTGAAATATTATATTTATTACTTTGAGTTTTTGGTGTTTGTAAAGTTTTATTTTAACACAGTCATATTTGATTTCTGGCACACTCTCTGCAGGTACTGTTCTAGAATTTAGCATTAGCACACTTACGATTATAGAAAGTCCTGTACACCCATTTTAATGTTTCATCATTGCTTTATTGTTTACTCTTCAGTTTCTGCTTACAAGTTTTTACTGCTATTTCTAACATTTCTCAGAAATGCACCAAAGTAAATAGATACGTGTTTTAGCATTTCTGATATTATAAATTGTTAAATTAGAAGATAGAAGAATATTAACACTATTTAGCTGAAAATTAGTGGTTATCAATTACAGAAGAACATTTTATAAAGCACTAAATAAATTTACATTTATATGAAAAATATTATTTTACCAACTACAGTGATATGCAGAGTATGTCTTCATTATATAGTTAATATTGGTGCTGCACATGGTTTGATAACATATTTTAATTCTGAGAATATTTGATTTAAATGACTATATGTACCTTATATCCTATAGATGGACTGTAATAATAGACTTTAAACCTGGAAAGCCAAATATACCAAAACTATAATTTAACCTAACTTTAAAAGTCATTGTTGATTTGCCTTACCCAACTTCAATGCAATGTTTTTTGTTTTATTTTAATATAGTTTATTTTGTTATGTTTCGTTATCTCTTAAAATTTGTTCTTTCTTTTCTTATTATCTTTCTTTTTAACATATACATTTGTACTATTGCAAATGAATAAAATAAACTACGTACAGCAGGAAGAACCAAAGACAGTCAGGAATTTTATAAATATTAAATTCATAGTGATTTGTCTATTTGTATTTGATAAACTTCAAGTAAACCTCTTTCCAATCTTCTTGGGTCTAAATTACTGAAACAAAATCAATATCTATCATATCTCATTTTGATGAACTTAAAGCATCTATCCTGATCTAAAAACATCTTAAGGCCTAATCAACTAAGCTTAATTGTAAGACCAAACTATCTGGTCTTCAACTCTACCAGAGAATTGAGAAGGAATAAAACCTATTATCTGAGTGAACTGTAAATATAGATTAGGGCCTTCTAAAATGAAAAAAAAAAAAAAAAAAGACCAATACAATATGCTGCCTGAACAGTCATTCAACATTCTCTATAACATTGGAGCATCATCTTCAGCTTTCTAGCCCAATATATCTGACAGATATATTTGTGAGGCAGGAGCTATTTAGGACTTGTTTATCTTTTCTAATGTGAAAAAAATATGTCCATCTCAACAGGAGAGAAAGTGAGAGGAACTAAGAAAGTAGAAGGAGGGTAACCAGTAATCAGAATACAAGAAAATGATATATATTCAATAAAAGTCACTGATGTAAGGTACTAAAGTTTAAATGAGAAAATTAGACATGTTTTAATGTTCACAATTCACAGCAAATGAGCACTGCCTGACTTTCATACACCTCTGCAGATGCTTGACTTTGTGTTCACATGCTTCTACGGGAGATTTGTTGCTTTCGTGAAGATATAAACAATTATAACTTTGTTTTGTTGTTTTTTAGCTCAAGAATAGTTTTCCTTCCTGTTCACATTGTAATATCATTCAGATCCTTACTGGATATACATCTAAACTATAGTGAAAAGGATATATATTTGTTGTAATTTTTATGATGTACAATTTAATTTTTTGTTTTATCTTTTCCCCAACTGTATAAAATGTCAGTTTTCTGACACTACAGTGTGCAGTTTGGCAATGAACGTATCAAGTACGTGTCCCGAGGTTTGCAGAAAATTTTGCTGTCTTCTTTTTTTTTTTTTTTTTTTTTTTTTTTTTCAATGATGTATATTACAGCAAAGAAATCCTTGCCTGAGAAGGTTGCCAAAACAGTTTTTTTTTATTATTTTATTCTTGTTACATCTCAATGGTTATCGCATCCCTTGTGTCCTCCCATTCCTCCCTCCCTCCCATTTTCCCCTTATTCCCCTCTCCTAAGACTGTTCCTGAAAAGGATTATCTCCCTCTGTATATGCTCATAGGGTATCAAGTCTCTTCTTGATAACCTGCTGTCCTTTCTCTGAGTGCCACCAGGTCTCACCCTCCAGGGGACATGGTCAAATATGAGGCACCAGAGTACGTGAGAAAGTCATATCCCACTCTCCACTCAACTGTGGAGAATGTTCTGACCATTGGCTAGATCTGGGTAGGGATTTAAAGTTTAAAACCTGTATTGTCCTTGGCTGGTGCCTTAGTTTGAGTGGGACCCCTGGGCCCAAATCTGCCTATCATAATGTTATATTTGTAGGATTCTAGGACCTTCTGGATCCTTCTACTTTGCTATTCTCCCAAGCTTCTTTCATCTAGAGTCCCAATAGGATGTCCTCCCCTGTGTCCCAGTTTCCTGGTAAGTGAAGGCTTTCGTGGGACATGCCCCTTGGGTAGTATGCACATGTAAATGAGTATATACCATTTGAATCTTTCTGCTTCTGGGTTAAATCACACATTATGATAATTTCTAGCTCAATCCATTTATCCACAAATTTCGGGAATCCCTTGTTTTTAATAGCTGAGTAGTATTCCATAGTGTATATGTACCAGTTTCTTTATCCATTCTTCTACTGAGGCACACTTAGGCTGTTTCCATGTTCTGGCTATTATGAATAAGGCTACTATGAACATGGTTGAGCAAATTGTTTTGTTGTGTGCTGGAACATCTTCTGGGTATATTCCAAGGAGTGGAATAGCTGGGTCTTGAGGAAGCCCTATTCCCATTTTTCTGAGGTAGCACCAGATAGATTTCCAAAGTGGCTGTACTAGTTTGCATTCCCACCAGCAATGAAGGAGTGTTCCTCTCTCCCCACATCCTCGCCAGCATGTGGTGTCGCTTGAGTTTTTGATCTTAGCCATTCTGATGGGTGTAAGATGGAATCTCAGAGTTGTTTTGATTTGCATTTCCCTGATGACTAAGGAGGTTGAACATTTCTTTAAGTACTTCTCAGCCATTTGATATTCCACTGTTGAGAATTCTCTGTTTAGTTCCAAGCCCCATTTCTCAATTGGGTTATTTGGTTTGAAAGTGTTTAATTTCTTGAGTTCTTTATATATTTTGGATATTAGACCTTTGTCAGATGTAGGGTTGGTGAAGATATTTTCCCAGTCTGTAGGGTGTTGCTTTGTTCTCTTGATAGTGTCTCCTGCCTTACAGAAGCTTTTCAGCCTCATGAGGTCCCATTTATTAATGGTTGAGATTAAGGCCTGGGCCGCTGGTGTTCTGTTCAGGAAGTTGTCTCCTGTGCCAATATGTTCCAGGCTCTTCCCCACTTTTTCTTCTAAGTGACTTAGTGTCTCTGGTTTTATGTTAAGGTCTTTAATCCACTTGGATTTGAGTTTTGTGCAAGGTGACAAATATGGGTCCAGTTGCATTTTTTTACACATAGACCTCCAGTTAGACCAGCACCATTTGTTGAAGATGCTATCCTTTTTCTATTGAATGGATTTGGCTTCTTTGTCAAAAATCAAGTGACCATATGTGTGTGGATTCATATCTGGGTCTTCGATTCAATTCCACTCATCAACCAGCCTGTTGCTGTGCCAGTACTGTGCTGTTTTAATTACTATTGCTTTATAGTACAGTTTGAGATCAGGTATAGAGATTCCTCCGGAGCACCTCTTATTGTAAAAGATTGTTTTAGGTATTCTGGGTTTTTGTTTTTCCATATGAAGTTCAGAATTGAACTTTCAATGTCTTTAAAAAATTGTGTAGGTATTTTGATAGGAATTGCACCGAATCTGTAGATTGCTTTTGGTAGGATGGCCATTGTTACTATGTTAATTCTCCCTATCCATGAGCAAGGAAGATCATGCCATCTTCTCAGGTCATCTTCATTCTCTTTCTTCAGAGTTTTGTAATTTTTTTTTCAAACAAGTCCTTCACTTTCTTAGTTAGAGTAACTCCTAGATATTTTATATTGCTTGTAGCTAATGTCAAGAGTGTGGTTTTCCTAATTTCTTCCTCTGCAAGCTTGCCATTTGTGTATATGAAGGCTACAGACTTTTTTGAGTTAATTTTGTACCCAGCTAATTTGCTGAAGTTGTTTATCAGCTGTAGGAGTACTCTGGTGGAATTTTGAGGGTCACTTATGTACACTATCATATCATATGCAAATAGGGATAATTTGACTTCCTCCTTTCCCATTTGGATACCCTTGATCTCCTTTTGTTGTCTTATTGCTCTGGCTAGAACTCCGAGTACTATATTGAAGAGATATGGAGAGAGTGGGCAGCCTTGCCTTCTTCCCGATTTTAGAGGAATTGCCTTGAATATCTCACAATATACTTTGATTTTGCCTATTGGCTTGCTACATAATAGCCTTTATTATGTTGAGGAAAGTGCCTTGTATCCCGATCTCTCTAAAACTTTAAACTTGAATGGGTGGATTTTATCAAATGCTTTCTCTGCATCTAAAAAGATGATCATTTGGTTTTTTATTTTCAGTTTGCTTATATGGTGGATTACATTGATGGATTTCCATGTATTAAACCATCCCTGCATGCCTGGAATGAAGCCTACTTGGTCATGATGAATGATATCTTTGATGTGTTCTTGTATTCGTTTTGCAAGTATTTTATTTAGTATTTTTACATCAATGTTCATAAGAGAAATTGGTCTGAAATTCTCTTTCCTTGTTGAATCTTTGTCAGGTTTAGGTATCAATGAGACTATGGCCTCATAGAATGAATTGGGTGTTTTTCCATCCCTTTCTCTCTTTTGGAGTAGCTTGAATAGTATCGGTATTAGCTTGCCCTTGAAGGTCTGGTAGAATTCTGCACTGAAACCATCTGGTACTTGGCTTTTTTGGTTGAGAGACTATTGATGATTGCTTCTATTTCTGTAGGGGAAATGGGACTATTTAGCTTGTTTATCTGTTCTTCACTCAACTTTGGCAAGTGTAATTGATCAAGAAAATCATCCGTTTCCCTTAGATTTTCAAATTTTATGGTGTATATGCCTTCAAAGTAGGATCTTATGATTCTTTGTATTTCTTCAGTGTCTGTTGTTATGTCTTCCTTTTGATTTCTGATTTTGTTGCTTTCAATACTGTCTCTCTGCCTTTTAGTTAGTTTGGCTAATGGTCTGTCTATCTTGTTGATTTTCTCAAAGAACCAGCTCTTTGTTTTGTTGATTCTTTGGACTGTTTTCTTAGTTTCTAATTTGTTAATTTCAGCCTTGAGTTTGATTATTTCCAGACGTCTACTCCTCTTGGGTGTTTCTGCTTCATTTTTTTCTAAGGCTTCCAGTTGTGTCGTTAAGATGCTTATGTGCGATGTTTCCAATTTCTTTTTAAAGGCACTTAGTGCTATGAATTTTCCTCTTAGCACTGCTTTCAATGTATCCCACAAATTTGGGTATGTTGTTTCTTTCATTTTCATTGAATTTCAGAAACTCCTTGATTTTTTTCTTTATTTCCTCCCTGACCCAGGTGTCATTTAGCAGAGAGTTGTTTAGTTTCCACGTACGTGTAGGCTTTTTGTTATTTCCGTTGTTGTAGAATTGCAGCCTAAGAGTATGGTGATCTGATAGGATAGAAGGTATTATTTCAACCCTCTTGTATCTATTGAGGCTTGCTTTGTGACCTACAATCTGATCAATTCTGGAGAAGGTTCCATGGGGTGCAGAGAAGAAGGTTTATTCTTTCTTGTTTGGGTGAAAGGTTCTATAGATATCTGTTATATCCACTTGACCCATAGCATTTGTTAATGATGTTATTTCTCGGCTTAGTTTCTGTTTCAATGACTTATCCTTCAGTGAGAGTGGGGTGTTGAAGTCTCTCACTATTATTGTGTGGGGATCGATGTGTGGTTTAAGCTTTTTTAGGAGATCTTTTACAAATGTGGGTGCCCTTGTATTGGGAGCATAGATGTTCAGAATTCTGATGTCATCTTGGTTGACTTTACCTTTGATGAGTATGAAGTGTCCTTCCTCATCCCTTTTGATTAATTTTGGTTGAAAGTCTATTTTGTTCGATACTAAAATGGCTACGACTGCTTGCTTCTTGTGACCATTTGCTTGGAATATTTTTTTCCAACCTTTTACCCTAAGGTAATGCTTATCATTATGGGTGAGATGTGTTTCTTGAATGCAGAAGAATGTTGGATCTTGTTTATGCACCCATTCAGGTAGTCTGTGACTTTTTATTGGAGAATTGAGACCATTGATGTTGAGAGATATTAATGACCAGTGACTGTTACGAGTCTTAATTTTGATGTTGTTTCCAGTCGAGCGTTTGTGTAGTTGTGTTTTTGCCATGGGGTAGTTATCAATTTCCTGAGTAGTTTTGGTTGTAGCTTGACCCTTTGGGATGGAGTTTTCCTTCTAGTACCTTCTGTAAAGCTGGATTTGTGGATAGGTACTGTTTGAATTTGTTTTTGTCATGGAATATTTTGTTTTCTCCATCAATGGTTATTGATAGCTTTGCTGGGTAAAGTAGTCTGGCCTGGCATCTGTGGTCTCTTAGGGTTTGCAGGATCTCTGTCCAGGCCCTTCTGGTGATTATGGTCTCTGCTGAGAAGTCGAGTGTAATTCTGATAGGTTTGCCTTTAAATGTTATTTGGCCCTCTTACCTTGCAGTTTTTAATAGTTTTTCTTTGTTTTATATGTTTTGTGTTTTGATTATTATTTGATGGGCAGTTTTTCTTTTCTGGTCTATTCTATTTGGTGTTCTGTAGGCCTCTTGCATGTTTATAGGCATCTCTTTTTAGAGGTTGGGGAAATTCTCTTCTATGATTTTGTTGAGAATAGTTTCTGTGCCTTGTAGTCTGATATCTTCTCTTTGTTCAATGCGGATTATTTTCAGATTTCTTCTTTTCATGGTGTCTTTGATACCTTGGATGTTTTGTGTCAAGATTTTTCCAGATTTGGCATTTTCTTAATGGTTGCTTCAAGACCTGTGATTGTATCTTCTAGACCTGAGATTTGTTCTTCCATCTCTTGGATTCTGTTAGAAAAGCTCACCTCTGTGTTGCTTGCCTTCTTCTCTGAGGTCTCACATTCTTGTTTTTCTTCTGTCTGTGTGTTTATCAATGACTCCATTTTCATTTTCAGATCTTGAGCTGATTATTTTTATTTCTTTCATCTGATTGTTTGTATATTCCTGAGTTTCTTCCATTGCCTCTTTATAAGTCTTCAGAGCTTGAACTGTTTTATTTATTTTGTTCATCTGGTTGTTTGCATTTTCCTGCAATTTTTCCAGTTCCACTCTATGTGCTTCTTTTATGTCTCTCGCCTGTTTGGCTGTGTCTTCCTGCATTTGATTACGAATTTTATTTGTGTCCTCCATTATCATCCTCATTACTAAGGATTTGAGGTCATTTTTTTGTACCCATTGTATTTGAGTTCTCTGTGTTGTTTTCTTTGGGATAGCTGGAAACTGGAGACGCCATGTTGTTTTGGGTATTTTTGCATATGCTTTTTCACTGTCCTTTAGATATCTTGCAATCTCTGTTTTTGTTGGGTAGCTTCCAGAGTTGGATGGAGGGAGTCTGATGATAGATTCACCTGTTTTCTTGTGATTTCCCTAGGCTGGAAGCTCTAATGCTTCACTGGTGTGGATGTTAGGAGGTTAGCCCTGTCGGTTTTTGACTCTCACAGTCAGTGATCTTCAGCTCCCCTGTGCTGTGGGTCCTGCAATCGTTTTGGGTCTCTGAATGCATGTTGGGTCAGGCCAAGGTATCCACAGCCTTTTGTGTCCCTTGCCAAGTCCAGCCAGGAACACTGGGACTGAACCACGGGCCAAACTCAGCTAGATTTTCAGGGCCTAAACCGTCTGTCGAGCTCAGCTAGGGAATTTGGTCCCAAAATGCACACAGGGTCCAGCCAGAATTTTTGGGCTGGGACTACACACCAAGCTCAGCTAGGGGCTTTTGACCAAAAGTGCGTGCTGTGGTCAGTTATTAACTCAGGGCCCGAACTGTCCACCAAGCTCAGCCAGGAATTCTGGTTTCAAACTGCACACTGTGTCCAACCAGAGTTTTATAGCTGGTGGAACTGAGTGCTCCACCCAGCCTGCATCACAGCAGGAGAACTGCAGCCGCGCTGTGCTAGCGCCACTTGTAGAACTGAGCGCTCCGCCCAGCCTGCATCACAGCAGGAGATCCGCGGTTGTGCTGAGCCAGCACCGCTGGTGGAACCAAGCGCTCCGCCCAGCCTGTACCACAGCAGAGGAGCTGTGGCTGATCTGAGCTGGTGCCTCGAGCAGTATGCTTGCTGAGCTGAGCCAGAGTCTCCACAGCACTTTGCACTGAGCTGTATCTGGGACTCTGAGGTCAAACTGTCTGCCAAGTCCATTCTGGGTCCCAAGGCCCCAAGTGACCCAAATCCTGCCCAGAGTCCCCTCTCCCACAGCAACTCCCACCAGCTACCACACCAATCGCCTCCACCAGAAGGCTCTGAGCTGCAAACCTCAGCCACCGCCACTGCTGATGCTGGTGCCGCTGGTGCCGCTGCTGTGCTGCCTCTGCCGCTGCTGCTCTGATTCAAGAAAATCTGCGCTCCCCCCGTGTGCAGGGGCATGCAGGTCCTCCGCACCCTGGTCCCTCCGAACTGTGGAACACTCCCACTGCCGTGGTGTGGGGACCTCGGTGTTCCTGGCTCAGAAATCTGTGCAATTCCCTGAGTTGTTCACTGGAGCCTCCAAACACGGTCCACACTGTTCGCCGCCATCTTGGATCTCTCATCTCGCTGTCTTCTTATGATAGTAGGAACCTGCTAAGCCTCTTGCATATTCTCTTGCTTGTGTTTGTTTGCTTATTATTTCTCATGCATCATTACCAAGAGAAATAGTAGTGCATTTTTACAGTCTAAGCTACAGGAATGTTTAATAAGGCACAGGGAAAATTAAGTTATTAATTTGAGAACTCTCTGATTTTTTATTCAAGTGCATAATAGGGTGGAATATTTCCAGGAATCCAAATGTGATTGATGAACAGGTTCTATAAGGAAAGGGTCTGGCCAGTAATCTTCCCTGAGTTCTATGTGATGCTCTTTAGATGGTCTGGGGTCTCCATATCAGATGAAGAGAGAACCCTGCTGTGAAAGAGAGTCCAAAAGACCAAGCTCATCTGGTTATCTGCAAACTCCAGACTTCCACCTTACCAGAAGAGTCCCACAACTATGAATGTTGTTGTTTACCTCATTTCTTGCTCAATATGTTAGTCATTTGCATATATGAATGGCACTTCATTTTTAAAACTGTTCCTACCACAGACAGAATTCTGCCTAAAAAAGGGCAATTTTGGGTGCAGACGGAGTTGATGGCCAAATTATGCCAAGACAGGATAAGCAAGTCCTCTATAGTTCCTGCCTCACAAATATGTCTGTCACATATAGTGTTTCAGAAGGCTGAACATGATGCTTCAATGTTACAGAGAGTTTTATGTGACTATTTAGGGAGCAAACTGTCTCATCATCTTCTCATTTGGGAAGCAGCTAACCTGTGCCTCCTGTATACAAAGGAAATTAGTTTTATTCCTTCGCAAGTCTCTCATAGGGTTTAAGACCAGATAGTTTAGTTTTACAATTAAGTTTAGTTGTTTAGTGGTTAAGATGTTTTTAGGTCTAGATAGACGTTTTAAGTTGATAATGATGAGATATGATGGATATTGATTTACATTCAGAATTTTAGATGTACCAATATAAGAAAGATGTTTTCTTCAAGGCTGCCAAATACAAATAGCCAAAACACTAAAACTGTAACATTTATATAATTCCTGATTGTTTCATAGTTCTTCTTTCTGCAGGTAGTTTTTGTATATATGTGTAATAATATAAATGTATATGTGAAAAATAAAAATATTCAATAAAATACTTTTTTAAAACTAATTTTATATTCAGCTACTTTGTATAGTCTATTTATCTTATATAGGACTTTTCTTGTGGATTCTTTAGGACATTTTATATATAGAACCATATAATTTTCAAACAAAGATCATTTAACTTCCTCCTTTTCTATATGTATGTTGTTGGTCTTCTTTGCTTGTCTTATTACTCCAGATAAGACTTCAGGTAGTATGTAGTGGAGAGAATAGACATCTCTGCCTCATTCCTAATTGTAGTGGAAATACTCTGAATTTGCTAATTTAAGATGATTCTGGCTTTGTTTTCTATCCATTATCTAAATAATGTTGTATTATATCCCCTATATCTCTAACTTCTCCAAGATTTTATTATGAAGTGCTATTGGATTTTTGTCAAAGGCATTTTCTGCAATTAATGATATGTTCCTATAGTCTCTTTCTATGCTGCAGATTATATATATTGATACACTTGAGATTGTTTAAAAAGAAACATTGAAATATCTAGCAAATAAAATCCTTGAGGAAATATTTTTTCACCATGGTTGTCACTTAAAGATTTTATTTTTCTAGTGTTTAGTTTGTAAATGATTTAGGAAATAATTACATTTTATTGTTTGATTTTCTTCAGTTTTTTTTTACATCTTATTTTTATTTTTGAGAACTTGACACATGTGTACTGTGTTTACATTATTTCTATTCTTCTTTCAACCCCATCTAAGTTTTCCAGTGTCTTGCCACTTCCTTTCAAGTTGTTTAGGAAAAGTACCTTAATTTTTCCTAAAATAAAAGGACACTATAAAATGTTGACACACTGGTGTGGGTTGAGAAATACACAGGTATGCTTGAAAATATCTTTGTTTCTGACGTGTGACTTCTGATATGTTTGCAAACCCTATTAATTTAGAGTAAATATTTATATATTTACTGTTCTCTTTTTAAAAAATAGTATTTTGATAAAAATTATATATTTTTATTTTATTAGGAGGATAATGTGAATGCAGTGAACTCACATAGGCTAGAAAACATAGTTAGATCCCAGAATTCTGGAATTACAGACAGATGTGATCTGTCTGACATGGGTGATGGAATCAAACCCTGATACCCTGAGAGAATAGGAGGTACTCATAAGCACTAGGCCAGTGGTTCTCAACTTTCCTAATGCTGCAACCCTTTAATATAGTTCTTCATGTTGTGTTGGCACAAACCAAAGAAATATTATGCTGTTACTTCATTACTCTAATTTTACTACTGTTATAAATTGGAATTTAAATAAACGATTTGCAGGATAGTCTTAGATGACCCCTATTAAAGGGTCATTTTACTCCAAAGGGCTCAGGACCTAAAGGTTGAGACCTGATGCGCTAGGCTATTTTTCTAGGCCCACTGATTATTTTTATGTGTGATCATAGGGTCATCTTAGAAAACATCAATTTTGACTTTCTGGGTTGTTACCCCCTACTCCTCTGAAGTGCCTAATTCCCATAAGATTCATGATTCCATGCTTTTTATATTCTTAAGTTAGGTACCAACAAGCCAGTCTTTATATAAATAGACTTACCTGTGTATCTATACTACAAACTTATGTTTTTTAAACTTTCTATTGATTCTTTGTGAATTTCCCATTATGCACCCCAATTCCATTCATTTCCTGATCCCTTTGTATCTGCCCTTTGTCCTTGAAAGGTCTTCCCCCAAATAAAGTAAAGTAAGATAGAAACAAAATCTTGTTGTGGAAGCTACAGTGTGTTACTAAGTATACCCTTTTGTCTTCACATCTTTATTTCCAAATTGATCGCAATGAGTGTTGGGTCTATTTTGAGGCCTCTAGCCTTACAGGAGTTCCCCTTGAATGGACTTTGCTGTTACCCTGTGTTAAGGAAATACTGCAGCTTTAGATTTGCAGAACCACCCCTTTCATATGTTTTAGTAAGTCATAAATAGGTTAGATGTTGGAGTGCAGCAATTCAAAGCCTTGGATCTGGGCCTGGTGGGTAGCTGAGTAGGGCAGCCTGCCAGATTTCTAGTACTGTCTGGTCTAGCTTTCACAGTGTTGCAGTAGGCAAGAGGCAGAGTCAATTTTCCTGCTCTCAAAACTTTGGGGCCAGCTTACCCATTCCAACATCACCAGGGGGTAAGGAGGACATCTATCTCTCCCTTGCCCAAATTGATCCAAAGTAGGCAAGGCACAAGGACAGGTCTCCCTAAAAATTACTTTGAGACACTTCACTGATTATAATTTCTACTTATAGTTCTACTCTCTTAGCAATATAGATAATGTATTCAAATGTTCCTGTAATTCCATGTGAGTCAGTTCTAGATACTGTAATGCTTATAAAAATAGGTAATAGAGAAATTTAAAGGAACCAACAAAGAAAGGTTTAGCTGTAAACATGGTAGTTTTTAAGCACTTAAAAGAAAACTTAGCATTTTGGAAGCAGTGTGTTACCCTGAAGACAAGACCAAATCTAAGAATATCCTCACAACTAGTCTTTAAGTTGACACAGAAATGGAATCTGCATATCTATGTGTGTACACACACACACACACACACACACACACATAAACATTCATACAAACAGGAATGCAAACACACAAGTATGTGCACATATGGTTGTGTCTTAAGAGGGGACTCAAATTTTCTGAATAAAATGCAAGCAAGCAATTACAAAGCAATCAGTGCATGGGCCAAAGTAACCAAGATTCTTGAGTCCTAAAAATTAAAGCCAAGAAGCCACAGTGCCAACTGAAACAGCTATGTGCTTACTTTTATGGTTGTCCTCTGTACTGGAAGGAAGATTTGGACCTACATCGTCAACCAAATGATAAGGGTCAAACTCATGCTGACACCACATCTTCTGCTCTGGCTTCAGTTTCAGCTCATGCCCCCCAAAGTGTTCAGGCCTCAATGTAGTTCTGTGGTAAAGGCCTCAGTTGTCAATGTTCTACGTCACTTCTAAATATAAATGTAAGGTAGACTATAATGCAAAACTGGCACTAAACTACATGTACTATATAAACAGAAAACTTTCCAAATCCTACTGTGTAAAGCAAAATGTTACAGTAACACTATAGATAGAGAGTTACAGTAACATTAATGAACAATTTATTTTCTACTGTTATACATTTTAGTGCCATGTAATGCTTATAAAAATAATACATGCTTATTTGGTTTAAAATAATCTCTATTGAGATTTAATGTAATGTTAGCAAAGTATGGTGGTTGTTGAAACACTTGGCTAACATGTAAGACCTTGCAGTACATTACAAGTAGTCTGCCTGTCTCCTGGAAAAATGTGAGAAAGAACAAAATGGAATAATAGAAATAGAAAAGAATCAAGTCACAGTCCAGAATTTTTTGAAAATGACCTTACATTAATTATCTATTTTTTGGCATAGGTTTATTGGATATAGCAACGAAGGAAACCTACCATATATATGGTTTAGTAAATGTCTGATAATCTCCAGCCAACTGTATTCCTAATCTTACATTATTGATTGTAAGGTTAGCAGGTTCTTGTATTAAAATCACTTATCATTTACCTTTGCCTCTCTATCAAAATCAGATCTCTGATGTACCATTTTAAGTACTTTGCCTAAAGGGCTATGCTGTAACAGATTCCATTTGAAATTTAAGGGGGAAACACTAATCCAGGGTACTGGCAACCATAAGCAAACTCCTATAGGCACAAATATCATATCAGACATGACATCATCATTTTGCTTTCCATTTTTTAAGTTTGTTCTTATTCAGCCTTTGAAGTGGTACACCTGGGTCTTGAGGTAGAAATATTCCCAATTTCCTGAGAAAGGGTGAGATTGATTTCCAAAATGGTTGCACAAGTTGGCACTCCCAGCAGCAATGGAGGAGTGTTCCCCTTTCTCTACATCCTTACCAGCATGTATTGTGACCTTAGCCATTCTGATGGGTGTAAGATGGAATCTCAGAGTCCTTTTTATCCTTTTTATTTGCATGTCTAAGGACAGGGAACATTTCTTTAAATGCTTCTCAGATGTTCAATATTCCTATGTTGAGAATTCCCTGTTTAGCTCTGTACGCTACTTTTTAATTCAGTCATTTGATGTGGTGGTGTTTAATTTCTTGAGTTCTTTACATATTTTGGATATTAGCCCTTTGTCAAATGTAGAATTGGTGAAAAACTTTTTCCTGTCCGTATGCTATAATTTTATTCTGTTGACAGTGTTCTTTGCCTTACAGAAGCTTTTCACTTCCAGAGGTCCCAGTTATTAATTGTTCACCTTAGAACTTGAGCTATTGGTATTCTGTTCTGGAAGTTGTCTCCAATGCCAATGAGTGCTAGGCTCTTCCCCACTTTTTCTTCTAGTAGATTTAGTGTGTCTGGTTTTATGTTGAGGTTTTTAATCCACTTCGACTTTAGTTCTGTGCAAGGTGATAAATATGGGTCTATTTGCACTTTTCTACATGAAGACATCCAGATAGGCCAGCAACAATTATTGATTATGCTCTCATTTTTTTTTCCGCTGTATGGCTTTAGATTCTTTGTTAAAAAAAAATCAAGTGTCCATATGTGTGTGCACTTATTCTGTATCCTCAATTTTATGTCATTGATCAACCAGCCAATTTATATGACAGTACAATGCTGTTTTTATTACTGTTTCTCTATAGTGCAGCTTGAGATCAGGAAAGAAGGGTCCTTAGGAAGACCTTTTATTGTACAGGATTTTTGAGCTATTTTTGGTTTTTTGTTCTCTCATATGAAGTTAAGAAATTTTCTTTCAAGTTTGGTAAAGAATTATGTAAGTATTTTGATATGGATTGACTTGAATTTATAGATGGTTTTTGGTAAGATGCTCATATTTACTATGTTAATTCACCTGATCCATGAATACAGGAGATTTTTCCATCTTCTGATATCTTCTTTATTTTCTTTTTTTAGACACAACTGAATGTTTTTTTTTTTTTCATCCAAAATTTTCACTTGCTTGGTTAGAGTTACACCAA
The DNA here is from genome assembly GCF_903995435.1 of Acomys russatus. Classification (NCBI taxonomy): domain Eukaryota; kingdom Metazoa; phylum Chordata; class Mammalia; order Rodentia; family Muridae; genus Acomys; species Acomys russatus. The sequence goes on from NC_067138.1 coordinate 85,679,474, forward strand.
GTTACTTTATATTATTTGTGGCTATTGTGAAGCATGTAATTTTCTTAATTTATTTCTTTTTCTCTTTGTCAATTGTATAACAGAGAACCTAGAGCCCGTGTTCAGATGTAGCAGAAGGACAACTAATTCTCCATGTGGGGGAGGGGTGGAATGGTGATTGCCTCTGACATGAAATCTGGTGTCTGTGATTTGATCACTGCTTCTTATTGGGGTGGCCTTGCAGGTACACAGAGGAAGGGGAACAGGCAATCCTGATAAAACCAATAGGCTGAGGTCAGATGGTGGTGGATCAGTGCAGTCGCTGGGACATGCTGATGGATAGAGCACTGAGAGTGGTATAGAAGAATGTCAGTATTGAAGGAACCAGAGATTTTAGGACACCCACAAGGACACTATCAAGGTCAGCGGATCTAGACCCAGGGTTCCTACACCAACCATTGCACCAACCAAGGACAATACATGCAGGAAACCTAGACCATTCTTCAGATATAGCCAATGGACAGCTCATTCTTCACAGTTGTGAAGGAGCAGACACTGCCTCTGACATGAACTCTGGTGTCCACTATTTGATCACTTGTCTTTGGTGGGGAAGCCCAGTGTGTAGACAAAGAAGGGGAAGCAGACTATCCATATGAGACTTGACAGGCTGTGGTCATATGGTGGGTCATGAAGTCCCCTTCAGTTAGATGCCTAGGGGAAGGTAATAGTGCAGAAAAGGGAAGAAGGAAGAATGGGAAGATAAGAGGGAAGAGATACCAATCAGGATGTAATATGAATAATTTATAATAAATAAGAAATTAAAAATGATAAGTAAATCTTGAAAAATTAAAGGGACAAGATATATATATATATATATATATATATATATATATATATATATATATATAGTGCAAATATAAAGCTAGGGGTATATGTTAGGGTATAAAAATTCTCTCACATTAATGCTCCAAATAAAATAATTATTTGGAACATTCACTAATGGATTTTAATACTCAGTGTACATAAGACTCATGACAGCGTGAATTGCCTTAAACATTTCGTGAATTGAATTTTCTCCCAAGGCATTTGAAATAAGTAATAGATGCTTAAATGGGATTTATAAGGCATAATAGGCATTTTTTTTTCATTTCTGAAAGTATTCTTGGAGTAAAATCAACCATTTTAGTCTGTGATTCCAGGTTTTTCTTCTCTATCCGAACAATGATGCCAAGGATAGCATACATCTCATGTTTATTTCGATTGTGTTTCTTAGACTAAAAAATAGATACATCTGAATTAACCTTATGCTCTCTTACAGTGAAGGCTTTTAAAATTCAGTTGACTTTTTTGAAGGTTATTTTTGTTGTTTCTCTTTATCCATATGCAGGATACATTAGAAAAAATTTAAAATTATATCACATACCAACAATAGGTACCATGAATATATATTTTGTATTAAGTTGCTTCTGTTGTTTTTGTTCCATTGAAAGTTTTATCACTAGAAATTGGGAATAAAAATTATACAGGTTGATGAATATTTGAGAATTTCCCAAATATTTATCATAAAAAGGAACATAGCAAAAATAAAATGAGAAGTAAATATTTTAAGGCATAAAATCTTATTTAATATAATTTTCCTGGGAGGTTGTCAAGTATACTCTGAAGAGCATATTGTGAAAAGTGCTAAGTCACAAAGATTTGGACAAGGATCCTAAAAGTATATTCTTCTCCATACTCTCCACAGTATGATAATAACTTGGCATTTTTAAGGCTGGAATAAAGGAAAGTATTTAATTTGTGAATACTAACAAATGACTCAACTGTTGAATTGTAAAATCTACTCTATAATTTATATCTAGACGTAGGCATAGTTTTATTTTCTAAGAGTAAATGGTGAAGGAGTTCCAAAATGGCAGCGCCAAACACACACTGTATCTGATCTACAGGACAGAGACTAGGGACCCGACTGGAACTTACAGACAGCAAGACGTGGAAAACCCTAGGTGAGAAGAGTCTGCAAAGTATAAACCACAAACAGGTCTGGCCTTGAGTCATCCAAAGGCCCATGGAGGACGGGAACCTGAGTCCAGCCCCAAAACCGAATGCTAACTGTAGCTGTGCTCTATAGCAAGAACTCAGTATATGGGACTGAACTCTGGGCAGTGAAGCCCCAAAGTTCCTGGCCTGGAGAAATCTCAGAAAAACAGGTGGATCTGACCTCAGACCACAAACATTCACCCCACGCCAGACCACAGAAATCCCCAGTTGCCACACAGGGGCCCAAGTGCCTATGGACACATTATCCAGCTTCAGCTTCAAGGTCTGAACAGGACCGGGCAGAAACCTAGTGCCCTGCCCTGTTCCTGTTCCTGCATAATTGGGTAGAACTGACCCAGACTAGGCAATCTCTACAGCCCAGCAGCCCCCCTCCTTCTTTCAGGAGACGCTGGACAGGTCTGAGGGGATAAGGAAGAAAACTAACCAGCTCCCAACCCATCAGGAGTTCCTGCATGACCAGACAAGGACTGAGCAGCCACAGCTGTACAATCAGAACAGGACCTAGAAGAAAGGTAGCAACCTGTCCCAGCTGACTCTTCCTGCATATTTGGGAAGAACTGACCCAACTGCGACAGACCCCACAACACAGCAGGGCCTCTCATGCTCTTTGGAAAGGCTGAAGTGCCCTGAGAGGATAGGGAAGAAATCTAGTCAAACAACAACCTGAAGGCAGTATCTGCTTTCTCTTTCTCTCTGAATAGCTGAACCTAGACGGCACTGCTTGATTGGAGTAGGCAGAAACCTACCAACTGACAGAAGTCAGCATGGGTTCAGACACACTAGAGATATCTGAGCTTAGGACCAATAACCCTGAGGCATGAGGGCAGGGTATTCAAGGCCAAAGACAGGATAAGTATAACCGGCTCTACCTACACTAACTTGATCTGATCCTGGGGCTTCAGCGCAGCAGCAGCTACCTCTGATGACCCAGTGAGGAGTCCAGGGTGTGGATCAAAGTTCCCTGGAGCTGAAACCAGGTCACCTACCTGTCCTAGGGAAGAATTCCGTGATCTCCACAGGCAAGTGCCCTATGTACAGTCTCTCACTAACAAACCGCCCTCAACAATGAGTGAAAAGCACTATAAGCTACCTCCCAACATCAGAGACAACAAGATGACTAACGGCCAGCGTAAAAAAACACAAACAACAAAAATCAAAACAATATGCATCTCCAGAACCCATCTATTCTAAAGAAATTTACCCTGAGAAGTCAAACACAAATGGAACACAAGAAAATGACCTCATATTCTTAGTACTGATGATGATAATGGAGGAAATGAGTAAAATCCATAAGCATATGCAGGTAGATGCAGCCAAACAGGTTGAAGACATTAAAGAGGTCTATAGAGAGGCACTGGAAGAAATTCAGGAAAATACAAGCAGTGAAATAAGGAAATCAATAAAACAGTTTAATATCTGAAGATGAAAATGGAAACAATGATAAAGGCACAGATAGAAGAAAGACAGGAACAAGAAAACTAGGAGAAGAAAAGTAACTTCTCTAACAGAATTCAGAAGATGGAGGAACAAATCTGTGGACGAGAAGATACAATCATAGAAATTGAAGCAACCATAAAAGAAAATGATAAATCAGAAAAATTCCTGACACAAAACTTGCAAGAAATCAAGAACACCATGAAAAGATGAAACCTAAGGATAATAGGCATTGAGGAAAGAGAGGACATCCAACTCCAAGTCCCAGAGAATATATTCAACAAAATCAGAGAAGAAAATTTCTTCAATGTAAAGAAGTAGATGCATATAAACATACAAGAGGCCTACAGAACACCAAATAAAATAGATCAGAAAAGGATATCTTTCCACTACTTAATAATCAAAACAGAAAATGTACAGAACAAAGAAAAATACTAAAAGCAGCAAGGGAAAAAGGTCAAATAACAAAATGGCAAACCTATTAGAATTATACCTGACTTCTCTGCAGCAATCATAAAAGCCAAAGGACCTGAGCAGAAGTCCTGCAAATCTTAAGAGACCACAGATGTTAGGCCAGACAACTATACCTGGTTAAACTATCAATAACCATTATGGAGAAAACAAAATATGCCATAACAAAAACAAATTTGAGCAGTACCTACCTACAAGTCTGGCCCTACAGAAATTACTAGAATGAAAACGCCAACCCAAAAGGACAAAATAACACAGGAAATAGATAGCTTTGCTTTGCAAAATATAAGCATATAAACATTCTAATGCAACCAACATCAAAATCAAGGGACTTTACAGTCAATGGTCATTAATATCTCTCAGCATCAGTAGGCACAATTCTCCAATAAAAAGACATAGACTAATCAATTGCATGGATAAACAAGACTCAACATTCTTCTTCATGCAAGAAACACATCTCATCCACAAAGATAGACATTATCTTATGGTAAAAGGCTGGAAAAGGGTATTTAAAGCAAACAGACACAAGAAGCAAGCTGGTGTAGCAATTTTAATATCTAATAAAATAGACTTTCAACCAAAATTAATCAAAAGAGATGAGGAAGGACACTTCATACTCATCAAAGGTAAAGTCAACCAAGATGACACCACAATTCTGAATATCCATGCTACCAATAAAAGGGCACCCAGATTTGTAATAGAACTTTTAACAAAGCTTAAAGAACACATTGATCCCCACACATTAGTAGTAGGAGATTTCAACACCCCACTTTCATCAAAGGATAGGTCATAGAAAGGGAAACTAAATCAAGAAATAATGACACTAAACAATGTCATGATTCAAATGGATCTAACAGATAGCTACAGAACTTTTCACCAAACACAAAGGATTATATCTTCTTCCCAGCACCTCACAGAACCGTCTCCAAAATTGATCATCTAGTAGGTCAAAAAGCAAGCCTCAACAAATACAAGAAGATTGAAATAATACCTTGTATCCTATCAGATCACCATGGTGTAAAACTGGACTTCAACAACAACAGAAATTTAACAAAACCTGCATATACATGGAAACTAAGCAACTCTCTACTTATGAGACCTGGGTCAGGGAAAAATAAGAAAGAAATTAAGGACTTCCTGAAATTCAACAAAAATGAATCAACAACATACCCAAATTTGGGGGACAACTGAAAGCAGTGCTAAGAGGAAAATTCATTTCAGTAAGTACCTTCATAAAGAAATTTGAAACATCCCATATAAGCAACTTAATGACACATCTAGAAGCCCCTGAAAAAAAAAAAAAAAGAAGCAGAAATACCCAAGAAGAGTAGATGTCTGGAAATAATCAAACTCAGGGCTGAAATCAATAAATTAGAAACAAAGGGAACAAATCAAAGAATCAACAAAACCAGGAGCTGATTCTTTGGGAAAATCAACAAGATAGACAAACTGTTAGCCAAACTAACTAAAAGCCAGAGAGACACTATCCAAATTAACAAAATCAGAAATGAAAAGGGGACATAACAACAGATACTGAGGAAATAGAAAGAATCATAAGATCCTACTTCAAAGACATATATACCAAAAAATTGAAAATATAATGGAAATGGACAATATTCTTGATTGATTCTACTTGCCAAAATTGAATCAAGATCAGATAAACAAATTAAACAGTCCTATTTTTCCTACAGAAACAGAAGCAGTCATTAATAGTCTCCCAACCAAAAAAAAAAAAAAAAAAAAAAAAAAAAAAAGCCCAGGTCCAGATGATTTTACCACAGAATTCCACCAGATCTTCAAATTAGAGCTAATACTGGTACTCTTCAAGATACTCCAAAAGTTAAAAATAGATGGAACATTACCAAACTAATTCTATGAGGCCACATTTAACTTTGAAACAAAAACTTCACAAAGACTCAAGAAAGAAAGAGAGAGTCGGGCGTGGTGGTGCATGCCTTTAATCTCAGCACTCGGGAGGCAGAGGCAGGTGGATTGTTGTGAGTTCAAGGCCAGCCTGGTCTACAAAGGGAGTCTAGGACAGCCAAGGCTACACAGAGAAACCATTTCTCAAAAAACCAAGAAAACCAAACCAAACCAAAACAAAATAAAACAAAGAAAGAAAGAGAATTCAGACCAGTTTCTCTTAAAAACATTGATGCAAAAATATCCAATAACATACTCACAAACTGAATACAAAAGCACATCAAAAATATCATTCACCATGAGCAGGTATGTGTCAGTCCAAGCATACAGGGATGGTTTAGTGTATGGAAATCCATCAATGTAATCCACCATATAAACAAACTGAAAGAAAAAAATCACATGACCATCTCCTTAGATGCAGAAAAAGCATTTGACAGAGTCCAACACCCATTTATATTTAAAGTTTTTGAGATATCAGGGATACAAGACACATACCTAAACATAATAAAAGCTATATACAGCAAGCTAATAGCCAACATAAATTAATGTAGATATACTCAAGGACATTCCTCTAAAATCAGGGGTGAGGGAAGGCTGCCCACTTTCTCCGTATCTTTTCAATATAGTTCTTGAAGTTCTAGCAAGGGCAATAAAACAACAAAAGGAGATCAAGGGGATTGGAATGGAGGAAATCAAATTATCCCTATTTGCAGGGGATATGATAGTACATATAAGTGACTCTTAAAATTTCACCAAACAACTGCAACAGCAGATAAACATCTTCAGCAAAATTGCTGTATACAATATTAACTCAAAAAAAGTCAGTAGTCTTCCTAAATATAAATGACAATCATGCAGAGGAAGAAATTAGGGAAACTACACACCTCACAATAGCCACAAGCAACATTAAATATTTAGGAGTAATTTTAACCAAGCAATTGAAAGACTTGTTTGAAAAAAACTTCAAATCTGAAGAAGGAGATTGAAGATGACACCAGAAGATGGAAAGATCTCCCTCGTTTGTGCATCAGGTGAATTAACATAGTAAAAATGGCCATCTTACAAAATTCAATTTTCTGATTCAATGCAATCCCTGTCAAAATACGTAAACAATTTTAAGGGCATTGAAAGATCAATTTTCAACTTCATATGGAAAAATAGAAAACCCAGAATAGCTAAAATAATCCTGTATAATAAGAGATCCTCGGGAGGAATCTCCATACCTGATCTCAAGCTGTACTACAGAGTAACAGTATAAAACAGAATGGTACTGGCATAGTAATAGGCCAGTTGATCAATGGAATCAAATCAAATACCCAGAAATAAATCCACACATGTATGGACACTTGATTTTTGACAAAGAAGCCAAATCCATTCAATTGAAAAAGGATTGCATCTTTAAAAAAATGGTACTGGTCTATCTGGATGTCTACATGCAGAAAAATGCTAATAGACCAATATTCATCACCATGCACAAAACTCAAGTCCAAGTAGGTTAAATACCTCAACATAAAACCAGGTACACTAAATCTGTTAAAAGAAAATATGTGGAAGAGCCTGGAACTCATTGTCCCAGGAATCTTCCTGAACAGAACTCCTACAGTCCAGGCATTAAGGTCAACAATTAATAAATAGGACCTTGTGAGACTGAGAATCTACTGTAAGGCAGAAGACTTTGTCAACAGAACAAAGCAACACCCTCCACTCTGAGAAAAGATCTTCACCAACCTTACATTTGACAAAAGTCTAATATCCAAAATATATAGAAGAAATTTGTGAAATTAAACACCACCAAAGCAAATAAACCAATTAAGAAATGGGGCTCAGAATTAAACAGAATTCTCAACAGAGGAATATTGAATGCCTGAGGAACACTTAAAGAAATGTTCAATGTCTTTAGTCATCAGAGAAATGCAAATCAAAATGACTCTGAGATTCCATCTTACACCCATCAGAATGGCTAAGGTCAAAAACTCAAGCGACAGCACATGCTGGTGAGGACGTGGAGAAAGGGGAACACTCCTTCATTGCTGGTGGGAGTGCAAACTTGTACAACCACTTTGGAAATCAATCTGGTGCTTTCTCAGAAAACAGAATAGGGCTACCTCAAGACCCAGCTATTCTACTCTCTGGAATATACCCAAATGATGCTCCACCACACCACAAGGACATTTGCTCAACAATATTCATAGCAACCTTATTTGTAATAGCCAGAATCTGGAAACAACCTAAATGTCCCTCAGTTGAAAAATGGATAAAGAAACTGTGCTAAATTTAAATTATGAAATACTACTCAGCTATTAAAAACAAGGATGTCCTGAAATTTGCATGCAAATGGATGGAACTAGAAATAATCATCCTAAGTGAGTTAACCCAGACTCAGAAAGACTCACATGGCATATACTCACTTATAATTGGGCAGTAGCCCAAAAGAAATGTCCCATGAAAATCTTCACTTACCAAGAGATTGGTATAGATGTTGGGAGTTCCTATTGGGACTCTAGGTGAGAAAAGTATGGGAGAATGGGAAAATATAAGGATCCAGAGGGTCCTAGACACCCACAAGAAGAATATAATCATGGGTGGATATGAACCTACGGGTGTCTACTCAAACTACTGTTCCAACCAATGACAATACATGCAGTAAAGTTGAACCCTTAGTTAGATCTAGGCAAAGGACAGGACATTCTCCACAGTTGTGTGGAGAACAGGGACTGACTCTGACATGAACTCTGGTGTCCTATATTTGATCACTTCCCGTCAGTGAGAAGGCATTGTTGCACTCAGAAAGAGGATAAGCAGGCTAACCAGGATGAGACTTGGTAAGATGTGACCATATGATGGAGAAGGATGTCCCCTTCTGTCATATACTTATGGGAGGGGAATAGGGTAAACAAAGGAGGTAGGGAGGAAAGACAGGATACAAGTGAGGGGATAACAATTTAGATGTAATCTGAATAAATTAATTAAATTTAAAAATAGTAAATGGCTGCCTTGATGAGCGAACACTCTGCCTTTCAATTCTTTGTATTACAATATCGGTTAGAAGCCACATCTGTGAAATTGTGAGATCAGATGAAAGGAAGTCAAGATAGAAATGGAGCCAGGTAGTGGTGGAGCACGCCTTTAATCCCAGCACTCAGGAGGCAGAGGCAAGCAGATCGCTGTGAGTTCAAGCCCAGCCTGGTCTACAGAGCGAGTTCTAGGATAGCCAGAGCTATTACATGAAGAAACCCTGTCTTGAAAAACACAAAACAAAACAAAAAATGATTAAGAAGGGCAATAGGAAAAATAGAAAAAACAAAAAAATATATAAATAAGAGTTAGCAGAATTGTGTTTGTAAATAAGCAATTTGGAAAGTCTATACACACTAAGCTGCTGACTTTGATCTGCGTTCCATCAGGAGTATGTATTCAGATAAAACCAAGGTCTGGTTTCCTGTTTCTTGGGAGGCTATGGAGACACACTGTGATAATAAAGCACAAATTGAAGGCGGGTTTCAATAAGGAGAGAGGGTTGATGGGAGTGGAGGCCAGTAAACAGACACTACATCAGAAGAGATATACATCTGAAGTCAAGAGTTTTTTATTTCATGTAGGGGATGTAGTCCTTGCTAAAAATGTGTTGATTCTGTATTGTGATATTGTATACAGATGTGAACACACTCTGAGAAACACAGTCTGTGGAGAGAGGTAACATAATAAGTGTGGTAAGAGAAGGCCCCAAAAATGAGAGATCCTAATATCTCCTATGGTTATACACCACCAGGGCCAATACAGTGAAGAACTATTATGGATCTCAGAAAGTTTGTGACCAGACTTCCTGGAGTATCCCATCAGAACTAACTAGGTAAACACAGGTGGGAAATATCTCCTGATTCCCACAAAGCCACAGTCACAGAAAGCCCTGCTCAACATGAACGGCTGAGAAAGCATCAGGGATAAGGTGATATTTTGCAATCCATGGAAATATGCAATAATAAAGCATCTTTAGTCGTAGTTCCCCACCTTCACCAGAAGGATGTACTTCCTTAACGTGTTTCAGTTGTTGATTGTGGCAGACCCTACTCTAACCGTTGCAATAAGAAACAAGCAAACACACACACACACACACACACACACACACACACACACACACACACATCATAGATAGCACAATTAATCTGAGGAACCATGAGAAATCACAGAAACTCAACAGTGAAGAAACACTGACTGAGGTATGATAACTTTTATTTCATGTCATTATGCTCATTTTATTTATTTATCACCATTTTTACTTTTATTATTGATTTTTAGTGCTTATGTCTTACTATGAAATTCTCTTTTTTCTGTTTCTTTTCTCTAATATTAATATAAATATTTTCAGTATTGCATATCACAGTTTTTAGTTAAATAATTTTCTTCTCATATTCCCTTCCTATTCTACCCTGTACCTTACAAAAAGCTATAGTTTACAGTTTCTCAACCGAGGGTGTGATTGCCAGTGTCTCTCAACCTTGTCAAGGACCACTACATGATATAAACAAATGTCTTCTGCCACAGAGAAACATGGGACTGCTGCCAAACCGTATTTGTTATCATGCAAATATTGTACCTAGACATTATGCCAAGCAAACACAATTCACCAAAGACCCACGTAAACAAACAAACAAGAAAAAATTTAGAATTAAATTGAGACCGTATATATCCCAGCATATATACAAAATGCAACAAAGAGATGCAGAAAAAATGATGCAAAATTCCGCTATTACCTCTTCACAAACTGGTAATTTCATCACTTAAATTGCAAATAAATAAGGTGATAGCCAATTTACCAGAGAAAGAATTTGATAATCCTGTGTACAATGCATGTACATGATTTACAGAGGATTCCAATATGCATATGAATGAACTAAGAAACTCAATTATGCCAAAGCAGAGACATTACAAAATCATTTGTTGTTTGGACAAGAAAGTTAGAAAAGTAGATGGAACAGTGTGTAAAACAGTAGGAACAATTTAAGACATACAGTGAAAATTCAAAAAGGAAATGGAAATGCTGAAAAATAACTAGAGAGTTATTTGGGGGGAAAGAATAAAAAATCACATTTTATAAAGCACAGCAGAAACCATAATCAATAGAGAAAAGCAAATGAAACATAGTTCAGACATGAAGTACAAAGCTGAGGCAATAGTACATACACATGAGCAAATACAAAAAGGAAAAAAAAAAACTGAAAAATTGACCCAAATTTCCAGTGATTATGAGATATATTCCCTAGATCAAATCTAAAGATCAAGTAAGTTTAATAAAAATTAAATAAAGGTTTTACTAATTATTAGATGGAATTATAACTGATGAGATCCTATGCCTAGAGAAAGAATTAAGTGGCTGAAGATAGGGAGCATTTAGAACCTCAAAGAAACATGGCCAGAGGAGAACTTCAAGGCTGTATCACACACACACACACACACACACACACACACACACACACACACACACACAAGTCTCAAAAATACAAACAAAGCAATACCCAAACCAAATAAAGGAAGTGAATGTACATACAGAAGTATAAATATAATTATTTTTAAAAACTTAAAAAACAAAAAAGTATTAAACGCAATATTTTAAGTCCTGAAAGTAAATAAGTATCAATAGTGATTGTGATACCCAGAAAAATTAATAAAAATGATAGTGCAATAAAAATATTTCAAGACAAAACCAATGCAATTATGAGATCTAAGCCAGCATAGCACACACACACACACACACACACACACACACACACACACACACACACACACACACACAAATAAAAATGTGTTTCATATATACACTGGAATTTTATACAACTATGAAGAAAAGGAAAATTCTCAAATTTCCTTTGGAAATTTGGTTCTGAAATTTGCTATAGTAAGTATGGTATTTCAGACTCAGAAAAGCACATATCAAGTATTTTCTGTTAAATACGGACACTAGCATGTAACATATAAAGTTATATGTATGTAACATCGGACCAAAACGACGACATGAAGAGAGAAACTTCTTTGGAAAGGTTGTTGCGTGGTGACAGAACGTATGGGACAGGAAAGCAGGCTAACTCACCATGGAGACAGGGTGTATATACAGAGGCGAGTATGGGTGGGAGAGTCAACCAAAACTATGTACATATTAAAATGTCATAATGCTATTTCATATTTTGTGTGATAACTAAAGTAAAATTAAATTAAATTAGAGTAGTGTCTGACTTTCTGGAATTGACTCAAACTAATAATTAGTAAAGTAGTTTTTAACAAACCAACACATTTTATGAATTTTGAGCTCACTTTTAGAGGATTTAAGAAGTTTTATTATTAGAGTAATGATTTAAAATTTTTTAATTCAAGTGCTAGCTGCTTTCCTGATATTCTGATAGCAGCTGAAATTTATGAATAAGGTATATACATATTTTATATTGTTATTTGTTCAAAAATCCTATTCTGATGCTCCCAAATTCAGCTCCCATCTAGCAAACAGAAATGAGTTAAAATATTAGAGCAGGGTTTGGAGCATAGGGAGTTACCTACCAGCTCTCAAAAAGTCATTTATTCTTTTCTGTTCTTTAGGTTCTGTATTCATAAATTTAAACAGTGAAATTATATTATGTTGAAGAAAGTTTTGCAACTGACTTTTCATGGAAAAACACAAATTACATATATATAAAATAATTTTACAAACAAATTATACTAATTACTAAAACTATATACTAGTTACTAGTATTACTAATAATTTACACAGATACACACACACACACACACAACTTTTTTTTTCTCTTGGGAAAAGTGAAATAGTCTCCTTTTTTGAAAATTACACAACAATTGTACATATTGCTTAGAGTGCTTGTATTGTTTCACAGTACAAATCAATACCTGTTTTGGTTGCACTTTTAAGCTAGCTAGCATCACAATATCTTCCAAATAAAACTGTGTAATTTTTGGTGTGATGATTTATTTCCTCTTTCGTTGATACACATACTGTCACTGGGAATAAAATCCAAGCCCATAATGCGTTGAGGAATTATTCATGAGAGGGGGGAACTATGCGACACCACAGATGACACTGTCAAAGAGAAAATAATATTGATGATAAGAATTCCAGTTCTTGGTGTGTATTTTTAAACTTATTTGCTGATAAAGTGATGATGCTTTGGAAATATTCATTAAGGAAAGCAGTCGAAGAGGGCAGGAATTCTTCTTGCTCAGGTCTCTCATCTATGAGGTTTCAGGGAATCTACCAGTCATTTGTTTCAAACCCTTTACTAGAGTCTAAGAAGCAGATAGGCATTTGTATTGTGCCTTTTATTTAAAAAATATAGAAATTGAGATTCAGGATTGCATTCCTGAAAAGGGAAAAGCTTGAGATGACCAGAAAGCTCGTGTATTGAAATATATTAGTGGAAGCTGGTTATAAAAATGAGAAAAGGCCTAATTGTTTATAATCCTATTTTCTTCCCTCAGAAGCTCATATTCAATTTTTCCTTAAAAGGTACATTTTGATTAGTACTGTAATTAAAGCTTAATGAAGGGGATCTTAGTGAGTTGCAAATGTGCACAGAATTTGTAACAAAATTGCATATTTTAACCCTATTGTTTTTTTAATCTTCTGCTTTCCTACTCAACACCATTCGGGAGCCTAATATGAGGAAGAACTTCTTTGATCAAAATGATACATTTGTAAAATATACTAAAATAATTCTTGTAAGCTCAGAGATCTCAGTAAGTGACAGTTTACCTACACATAATTGTACCTGTCTATCTGTGAGTGTCAATTGTCCCAACTGCCACTCGCTGTAAAACTTTCCTAGACTCAAGGCTCCAAAAGATCCTGGAAATCAACACTGTACCTCTCATTTCTGTCACATTTTCACACAGAACCCCTGCTAATCTGATTGTTACTATCAGGATGCCCAATAAGACCCGGGACAATGGCAAGTGATTCCACACTTCCTCATTGTGCCACCATCCCGTAGAATCTCCAGCCACCGCAGGATGCACAGAGAACTTGTCAAGTAACCACACGCAATTCTTTGCATGGCTCACTGTTTGTGAACCCGCCTTTTGCCTCTTCACGCTTTGAACTACTCAAAGAATAGTCTTTTACCCTTTTGGCATTCTCTAGACACAGTACCTTGTGCAGGGATCCTGATAAAAGAGCTCATTTCCCTTTACCCTGGCCCAACTCCAGTATGCATTCCCCAAGTCATTATTCCTTTCCTCCAGGAAGCTTTTGTGAATCTAACAGGGTCAGAAGAAAAGGAAAGAATGCTTCCAAACACTAGCAAAGGTTTTATTGTTTGGTAGAGATAAGTGACTAAAGAAACAAATTATTTTATTTTATTTTATTTTAAAGTTTTGTTTGTTATATTTTTAAAAAAGAAGAAAAAAATTACAGTCCAGCCTTTGTGATGAAAATATGTGTATACAGTCCTTTCAAATCAACATAAAAACATAAAAAATATTTTCAGTGAACAAATTAGCTTCATTACAGTTTTAAAGATCTAAATCAATAAGTGAAATTCATCACATATGGTCTCAAAAAATAGCTTGAAGCAAATTTATTATGGAAATAAAGAACATCTACAATGAATAATTCAAGACGTCAAAGAAAGAAATTGAAGAATATATTAGGATATGGAAAGCCCTTTCATATCAATGGCTCAGTAGTAACAAAATTGTGAAAATCATCATCATATAAAAATAGTCATCGATTTAATGCAATTCCAATGAAAACTTCTGTGTATTTTTTCTCAGAAATATAAAAAAAAATCTATAATAGCTCATGCGATTTTGGTGACTGGTTTTCAGAAGTGTCAAAATACGAGTGTGGGGAAAGTCAGCATCTTCAACAAATAGTTTTGGATAAACTGGATATCTATGTGTAGAAGAATGAAACCTAATCCCTATTTCATTCACACAGAAGTCAAGTGCAAGTGGATAAAGACATCATTGTATACCGTGAAACTTTGCAATTTATAGAGGAGAGTGTGGAGAATACACTGAGATAGAGACACAAGCAATATGAGAACCCGTTGCTTAAGAAATATGGCTAGCAGGCTGGAGAGATGGCTCAAACGTTAAGGGCTAGGCTCACAAGCAAAAATACAAAAAATATGGCTAGTAATTGAAAATGGAACTTCATCAGTTTAAAATGCTCTGTACATCATTAAAATTCTAATCAAAGGAAGTCCAAATTATGGTGGAAATAATCTTACAAGATTATTCATATCTGGAACACGAACAAACCAAAACAATAAACTTCAGAGGAACAAATAATGTAATCAAAGCATGCAACAGAACACAGAATTCTTAAAAGATGTAACACAAGTAGGTACTCTTTTTAAGTGCTTAGTATTTGTAACCACAGTGAAATGGAAAGTAAAGTTACATTGATAATTCATTTCACCTCAGTGAGAGTGGCTATGAAGAAACCAAGTGACAGAAAATGTTAGCAAAAATGTAAGTGAAAATGGGAGGTTCTTTAGTTGCGGAGAAGGAGAGAAGTCATTAATTTGGGAAGGCAGAAAAAACAGAAAAATAACATTAAGGATAGTCTTGGCTGTCCTGAACTCTCTTTGTAGACCATGCTGGCCTCAAACTCACATAGATCTGCCTACCTCTGCCTCTGGGGTACTGGGATGAAAGCCACCACACTCAGCTGCAGAAGCCTCATAAATATATGGATTTTATTTCCTCTTTGGTGTATATCCAAAAAGATTGCTGGATCATAGTACAGTTCTGTTTTTAAAATAGGACCTCTACATTGTTTCCGTAGCATGGTGATAACCTACATTTTCCTAAATAATTTACAAAGTTCCTTTTATGTCCCCATTTGCTATGCTTTGCCCTTCTGATTATAGTCATTTGACTAAAGTGACACATTTAATTGTGCTTTTGACCTGTCCTTCCTTGATGATGACTTTTTTTTTTCCCATGTACTCACTGACTATTTGTATGTCTTCTTTTGAGGAATATCTATATAAATGAATTTATTTTGTATCTCATACAATTTTCTAGTTTTTGTCTTGCAATTGTAAATTTAAGAAAATGTTACAAACACACACTTTGGCTACTCACCTATAATGCAACTGAGCACAAAGGAGAACTTTTGTATTGAATTATTTTCCTAAAATTCCTTATATCTTGAAGTATTCTAAGACAAAAATTAAGGTAAAAGAATTTCTCCTAATTTAAAAA
This sequence comes from Acomys russatus, assembly GCF_903995435.1. NCBI lineage: Eukaryota > Metazoa > Chordata > Mammalia > Rodentia > Muridae > Acomys > Acomys russatus. Next base: position 85,695,551 of record NC_067138.1, read on the forward strand.
AAAAAGAAAGAAAAAAGAAAAAGAACAGTTTTTATTCATCTAAAATTACAAAATTAAATCTGGAATTAATGTAATTTGTAGAAATAAAATATAATTCAAATACATATCTCTTTAAATGAAGTTATGCTACTTGAGCTTACATGCCTCCAACCAAGAACTATAGGCTAAAAAAAACAAAGTTCCAGTCATAAGAAACACATATTTGATTTGTTGGTAAGAGGAGTCTAAATTCTCAAAGCAATGTAGACTATAGGTATTGCCTTGGTTGCCTACTAGAGGATAAAGGTAAATTCCCAATACTGAAGACATCATTAACTTTAAATCCAGAACTCAAAGGATTTAGAGTTGAAATCTATTACTGAAAGCTTCTTTCCTGAAAATGGGTTTTGTGGTACTGGACTGTGCTATGCAAGATACCAATGGAAAAAAGAAACTAAGAGTTGTAAGACCCATGAAATACAATGGCCAGCATGGCAGAATATCCCTAAAAGTGCAATCATGATATGAACATCTTGATGATAGAAAAAACCCAAAAAAACTGTCTAATTGGTGGTAAGGTGCATACAACAGTAGAGAAACAATATCCATAACATATTTTTATTCTCACAGGTGAGTGTAGCTCTCAGTTTCATTGAAGAAGCTCTCCTTGACAATAAATGGAGACCATTACAGAGAATCACAATGGTTTAAAATACAGAAAACCATTGCTCTGGGGGTTGCAGCTCTAAAAACACATCTGAAGCATAGCTCTTGTTCCTGAGACTCAACAAACTTTGTGGAAGATGGGATGGGAAAACTAGGGAACCATTATATCTGCTATGAGAATGTGTCTCCTACAAATGACAGAGAAACATGACTCATGATATCTCAACAATAATGCTGCCTATATCATGTCTTAAAAAAAGACAAACACTAGTAGATATATTAAAGTAGAAGGGGAAAACCTCATGATAACTCACTCCTAGAAAAACTACCCATAATTAAAAGATGCTAAGAATGGGAAAATTAGTATTCCTCAGGTCTAAGCTCTCGAATTGGTTATTCCAAGCCAAGGCGTCACCCCTGAAATCATACACATACTGATACCACTGAGTAAACTCAGAAGGACAAAATCAAAATAAATAAACTGTATTTATTTATGCATATATACATATTGTGTATGTGAGTAAAAATAACAATTGAAGAGAAACATGCTATGAAAGTGAGAAGAGCATAAGAGTGTTTTGGACGAGGAAAGGAATGGAGAAAAAAAAACTTAATAAGTTAAGGGAAGGAAGATAGAACAAAAAGTAGATTAGTGAATCTACTCCTCAACTTAATGCCTCAATTGTCACTCACATAGTTATTTTTAATTCATTGGTATAGAATTTTGTATATAGATACAAAATAAGTTTAATTCTAGATGCAGTGGTAGGATTTCAAATGTAAGATTATTCTTCACACATATTATATATTTTTTTCTACTCCAATATGAGGTATTGTACCCATGTCACTCAATTATAAAGCAAGGTTTATTCAGATACTTTGAAAGTGTTGTTGCAGGCTGTTTAGGATACATAAGTTATATAAGTTAATTGTTAGTTGATCACATAATGGTCAACTAGTCTATTTTTATCATAAGGACATACATGTTAGGTCTGGCGGTTAGATATGATTCTATAGAAAGATAAGGTAGGATAGTTAGATAAGGTCTTCAAAAACCCCAGAGACATGCAGAATGCACCATTTTAAAATGCTTCACTGACAATGATACAAGCTGGCAACGCCCAGCTACCTCCAAGAGGATTATCAACATCAAAGAACCTCCATATGGAAATGGCTTCAAATGTGGCACACCAGCTACTGGAAAAAAATGTCCTCTTTTCTATAACAGACAGAACTCTGCCTGAAAAATGGTAAGGTGGATACAGGAAGAGTCGACAACCAAACTCTGCCAGGACAGAGTAAGCAAGTACACAATAGTTCCTGCCTCACAAATATGTCTGAAGGCTGAAGAAGATGCTCCAACGTTATAGAGAGTTTTGGGTGACTATTCTGATAGAAAACTGTTTCTGTCATTTTCTCATTTGGAAAGCTACTAACCTGCACTCCCAGCATACTCAGGTAATCAAGTTTATTCCTTCTCAAGTCTCTGATGGAGTTTAAGACCAGGTAGCTTAGTTTTACAATGAAGTTTAGTTGTTTAGGGGTTAAGATGTTTTTGGATCTAGATAGATGTTCTAAGTTGATAATGACAAAATGTGATGGAAATTGATTTACTTTCAGAATTTTAGATGAACCAAGATAGGAAAGGTGTTTCCTTAAGGCTGGCAAATACAAATAGCCAAAACAATAAAAATGTAACATGTATATAATTCCTGATTGGGTCATGGTTCTTCTTGCTATAGGTAGTTTATTGTATATATGTGTAATATTATAACTGTACATATAAAAATTTTAAATGTTAAAAAATCTATTCAAATAGCCTTAGAATGCTTGGTAATATGTATTTCTGTAAACAATAAAGAAAGCAAAGAGAGGTTTAGTAACTCTCAACTGTGGTCCATTATGATTGTAGTTCCCACTTAACAGTAGTTTCCTTCATCTGAAGAAGGCATTTAGATTTGTGTAGGGCACACAGGGGTGAAATCTCCCCCAAAACAATAAAGATATCACTTAGAAAAAAATTGAAATTGGCTTTCATTTGGTAACTTTCTACATATATTTGGCACTTAAGCTCATACTTTCCTATGGTAGTTAAGTATCAGTATGGCCTAATATTGTTTATTATTAGGCTTATAATTATTATTATGACAGTATTTTTTTAATGCATTAACTATCAATCAAGACACAGACACCTGTTATATTTTGAAATAGCCTTAGTTAACCTGGGGAAAGGCAGATATTCATCCCCTAAACTACTCCCCACAGTGGGGCAGGTATCCCATATCCTGCTCCAATCCTGGTTCTAATGATTTCTACAAAGCTACTTTCCATCCATAATCCCAAATACTTGCTAATGTTCTTCATCTGAGCCAAATCTTCCATCCATGCCAGACAAATGCTTCTTACTCCATGGAACCAATGGTACAGCCTTCCTCTTCCTCCCCTCTCCTCTGGTCTCTCCTCCTCTCAAGATTCTCTCTGTCTCCCCCAGCCCTGGATCCTTAGCCACACCTATCCCATTTGCCCTGCCCAGGATTGATGGTCTTTTATTGGTCACACAAGTTAGGATCTTAGGCAAGGTTCAGGTGGTGCAGAGAGACAGCAAGCAGTAATTAGCATAGAAATACATCAGACCATCTCTACTTTGCAAGAACACAGAAGTAGGTATATAAGAATTAAGTAATTGAAATAAACATTAAATATATTTTAGCTATGTGAAGTAAATTTTTCAAGGGAAAGAGAATGAAACTATACTGCAAAATACCCTCAACAATAAATTTAGGTTTATTGAATCCTATCAAGTTAAGGGAAATATTCTAATGTAAAGAACGTTTAATATTAAGGGCATGGAAACATTTACCTAGGGAGCTAAACACTCACATGTAATAAAAAAAAAAATAAGGTATAAAATCTAATACTTGACATGAGCTACTAACATTTGTTCAGGTAATTAGGAACTTGAATTGAATAGCAGTTCCCAAAAACTGTTAAAAATTAAAAATTCTTAATCTCATTTTACTTTAAAATTATAGAATTGTTCAAATATTGTCCATTCTGTTTGGATTCTACCTTGAGGTAAGGAAACAAGCATATGATCAAGAATTTGCTTTAACACATCTTTCAGCATCCAATTACAGTTCATATTATATTCTATTTTTGTTGCATCAAATCATTATATCGGAGTTTTGGAAGACAGCATAAAAGCCTTCTTTTAATATATAATACATTAAAATTTTATGTTTATATCTCTAGATTTTGTATGTATTTATACAAACGTAGCATATGTACATGTATTTTTAATAGCAATATAATATCTACAGCCTGACAAAGAATTCAGGAAAATGTTAGTAAGTGCAGAAAACTGTAATTAGAGAAGCAAAAATAGTGATTATAAAGTACTTACATTTTTTTACCCAATAAAGCACAGTAGGGAAGCTCTACATTAAAAAGTTACCTCTAAAACAAGTTAACCTTATTATAATCAATAAAATATAATTAATAGGACACTTAAAATATGTGTTTTCGATGTGCTGCTTAAAGTTATAGACTAGCTCCTTTTAAATCTAGCTCTGTGTTTAGTGATTTTATTAGTTTGTGTATATGTCAGCTAAATGCTTTGCATACTTAAAGGTCCCTGTGCAATCATAAACATGATCAACGCTAATGCCGGATATGAGCATAATAGCAAAGCCATATTAAAGGAACATTATAAACGTATCCCAATAGGAACCAGAGAGACTCCAAGTGCACACTGCTCTGTAGAATCATCCTCTTAAGAGTATACAATCTCATATTTCTGTCATTTTAAACCAGACAAGTTGAAGATGGATTATAGCTGAAATAGTGTGTTTTCTTCATATAATTGCTGCTCTGTCTAACTTGACTGTATCTTAAATCAACTAAAACCCTAACAGCTGATCATGCAGGAGAAGGGATTTTATGAAGCAGAAGACCCACCCTAAACCTGGGCCCCACCTTCTAATGCAGCCCACATGAAAACACATGGAGAAAGTCAACAAGATAGACAAACTCTTATGCAAACTAATTAAGGCAAAGGGAGAATAATCAAATCAGCTAAATCTGATATGAAAAGGGAGACATAACAAGAGACACTGAGGAAATCCAAAGAATCATTAAGTCATACTTCAAAAGACTATATGTCACAAAATTTGAAAATCTAAATGAAGTGGACAATTTTCTTCTTACATTGTAACTACCAAAATTGAATCAAATTCAAGTAAATTAATTAAATCATGATATATCTCTAGGGAATTTGAGTCAGTCACCAAAAGTCTCAAAAAAAAAAAAAAAAAAAAAAAAAAAAAAAGCCCAGATTTAGAGATTAGGGATTCAGCATAGTCTTTCAGCTACCAGACCTTCAAAGAAGAGCTAATACCAATTCTCTTTAAACTATTTCACAAAATAGAAACAGAAGGAACATTACCAAACTCATTCTATGAGGCTACAGCCACCTTGAGATCTAAACCACAGAAAGACTCTAAAAAGAAAGAGAAAAGAAAGAGAATTTCAGACCAATTTTTCAGATGACCATTGACACAAAAATACTCAATAAAATACAAGCAAACTGAATCCAAAAACACATCAGAGATATCATTCTCCATAACCAAGTAGGCTTCAGTCCAGACATGCAGAGGTGGAAATCCATCAATTTAATACATTATATAAGTAAACTGAAAAACAAACTTCTTTTTAACAGTCTGTGTTCTGTTCCTTTAGATAATTCTACCTACCTGTACCTTTGTGTTACAGTTAGCAGCCTTATTCATAATAGCCAGAACATGGAAACAGCCTAAGTGTCCCTCAATAGAAGAGTGGATAAAGAAACTGTGGTACATATACACTATGGAATACTACTCAGCTATTAAAAACAAGGAATTCCCGAAATTTGTGGATAAATGGATTGAGCTAGAAATGATCATAATGAGTGAGTTAACCCAGAAGCAGAAAGAATCAAATGGTATATACTCACTTATATCTGCATACTAGCCCAAGGGGCATGTCCCACAAAAGCCTTCACTTACCAGGAAACTGGGACAGAGGGAAAGGCATCCTATTGGGACTCTAAATGAGAGACGCATGGGAGAATAGCAAAATAAAAGGATACAGAGGGTCCTAGAAATCTACAAGTAGAACAATATGATAGGCAGATTTGGGCCCAGGGGTCCCGCTCAAACTAAGGCACCAGCCAAGGACAATACAGGAGGTAAACTTTAAACCCCTACCCAGATCTAGCCAATGGTCAGAATATTCTCCACAGTTGAGTGGAGAGTGTGATATGACTTTCTCACGTACTCTGGTGGCTCACATTTGACCATGTCCCCTGGAGGGGAAGACCTGGTGGCACTCAGAGGAAGGACAGCAGGTAGCCAAGAAGAGACTTGATACCCTATGAGAATATACAGGGGGAGGGAATCCCCCCAGGAACAGTCATAGGGGAGGGGAATAATGGGAAAATGGGGGGGGGGGAGGAATGGGAGGATACAAGGGATGGGATAAACATTGAGATGTAACAAGAATAAATTAATAAAAAATAAAAAATAAAATAAAATAAAATTGATCCAGAAACAAAAATAAAAAAAAAAAGAAGAAGGGAAGGAGCAGCTACACAAGTTTATCTTTTTTCATGAAGCCAAACTTTGGTGATGCAAACCTTTAATCTCAGCACTCAGAAAGCAGAGGCAGGTCGATCTCTGAGTTCGAGGCCAGCCTGGTATACGGAGGAAGTTCAAGACAGCCAGAATAACACTGAACTGTCATGTTTCTACAAAGAAAAAAATCAAGTAAAAATTCTCATGAATGATTTCAGTAAATGTCAATGAGGTTTAATATACCGTTTCTCATCTGTATGAATTCTTAGGATTTGAAAATAACACAGTGATTTGTGAACATATATGCATTTTCAAACTAGAAAACTGAAGGAGACCGTTTAGTACAGACTATACTCCATGAAGTGAGGTTTGACCCATTTCTAATTTGCTAAAGTTTTACTAGTAATGAAATGCTCCAAGTGGACAAATTTGTGATGGATAAATATTTGAAATTGAAGATGACATTTCTGTGAAACTAGATGCTTGATTCTATGGCAGTAAACGGATTAGCTACTGACTGTGGTGCAGAAGTGATGTGAACAAAGAAATGAACCCACTCCACAGAAATTTCAGGCTGTTGGACAGCTACCCTGATACCTAAGTAACAGCTGTCATAAAATTATATATGTGGCAGAATTTATGAGCCCAGTAGTTTGAGCTCAGTTTGAACAATATAAACATAACTTCTCTATCAATACAAAAAAATAAAATGTTCGTAAGTAGCCATATCAATGTTTGTGTTTATCCATTCTTTACCACTAATAGATGAGAAATAAATTGACATCATTTCAATAAGCAAAGAAGTCAAGATTCTGAAATCAATTCCCACGGATAATTTTACTAATTCTTAACTTGCTATTAATAAAGGACAATAATAAAAAGTAATATTATAGATAAATAGAAAATATATTGAATCAAATTACATTTAAATGTAAAGACTAAACAAGTTCATTTAGAGAACTTCTGTATTTTCCATTGAATATGGATCTATTTTAAGTATTTTAAAACTTTCTCTCAAGATAGTGTTTTTTTTTTTTTTTAAGGAGGGGGAAGTGTTTCTTCCTAGAGATGTGTGGAATAATGTATTGAGACAGTTTGAGAGTCCCTATGGGAGTAAGGAAATGAAGTACTACTAAGGCTTAACCCAAAATGCCTTACTGTGTCTTGAAATATGCAGGAATTTTAATGAAGAATTAGTTACCTAAGGATTCAGTACTATTGAACTTATAAATACTGTCCTATGATCCAGGAGTTTTTATATTGGACAAATTAATGTTACTGTATATTTAAATCTTACCTAATCTCTTCATAGCTTTATTTAGAATATGGAGATATTATACTTTATTGCATTTATTTCTCATGTTTGAATTATACTATTTGTATAATTTTTCATATCTTATATATGTATAATATAATATTATCAATATTGTTTATTCTCGGTTATCAAGCTATGTGGATTGGATAATTATTCTCTCTATCATGAAGTAGCCGCTAGAAAATTACTTAGTTTGATCCTTTTATATTGGCTGATTTCATAATAAAGTCTTTTGCTTTCCACAATCATCTGTAAAACCCCGTGTGTTCTAATGGGATATATTCAATTATCATTTTTTCTAATATATTAGTCCTTCAGTATAATATTCTCAGAGTGAGTCTCTCCAGACTGTAAAAGAAAATACTTCTCTATGACTTCTCAAATTAAATACCAGCTTGATTAGCCCAAATATAAGTTAGAACATTTCCACTTTAAGTAATCACATCTTCCTTTTTACTTAAACTTTTACTTTGTTTATATATGAAATTTTCAAAACAATGAAGAAATAGTTTGTTGGCTATTTTATTTGTGACATTGTATAATAATTATATAATTATCCTTTATACTTTCACAGGTCCAACCCTCCCATGTACTCCTATTTCAAATGCATGGCCTATATTTTCTTTAGTTATACATATTTTTTCTTTTTAAAAATTTATTTATTTATTTATTCATTCATATTCCATCTCAATTGTTATCCCATCCTTTCTATCCTCCCATTTCCCCCTCCCTCCTACTTTCACCCTATTCCCCTCCCCTATGACTGTGACTGAGGGGGACTTCCTCCCCTTGTATCTGACCATAGAGTATAAAGTATCCTCATATCCTTCCTCTGAGTACAACTGAGCCTCCTCATCAAGGGAACATGGTCAAATATGGGGCACCAGAGTTCATGTGAAAGTCAGTCCCCATTCTTCACTCATCTGTGGAGAATGTCCTGTTCATTGGCTATATCTGGGTAGAGGTTTGATTTATACAGCACTTATAGTCCTTGGCTGGTGCCATAGTTTGAGCGAACCTGTAGGCCCAGACCTGCACATCATAGTCTTCTTCTTGTAGCTTTCTAGGACCCTCTGGATCCTTCTATTTCCCCATTCTCCCATACTCTTCTCACCTACAGTCCCAATAGAATGTCCTCACATCTCTCCGACTTTCCTGGTAGGTGAGGACTCTCATGAAATTAAACACCACCAAACCAAATAACCTAATTGAGAAATGGGACTCAGAACTAAACAGAGAATTCTCAACAGAGGGATATCGAATGGCTGAGAAACACTAAAAGAAATGCTCAATGATTTTAGTCATCAGAGAAATGCAAATCAAAATGATTCTGAGATTCCATCTTACACCCATCAGAATGGCTAAGATCAAAAATTCAAGTGACACCACATGCTGGTGAGGATGTGGAGAAAGAGGAAGACTCTTTCATTGCTAGTAGGAATGCAAACTAGTACAACCACTTTGGAAGTCTATCTGGCACTATCCAGAAAACTGGGAATAGGGCTTTCTCAACACCCAGCTATTCCACTCCTTGGAATATACCCAGAAGGTGCTCCAGCACACAACAAGGACATATGCTCAACCATGTTCATAGCGGCCTTAATCATAAGAGCCAGAACGTGAAACAGCCTAAGTGTCCCTCAGTAGAAGAATGGATAAAGAAATTGGTACATTTACACTATGTAATACTACTCAACTATTTAAAGCAAGGAATTGCCGAAATTTGTGCACAATGGATGGAACTAGAAATGATCATACTGAGTGAATTAACCCAGAAGACGAAAGACTCAAATGATATATATTCACTTATAACTAGACACTAGCCCAACAGACAAGTCCCATGACAGCCTTCATCTACTAGTTATACATACTTATATACATACACAATATATGCATACGTGTGTATGTACAAACAATATCCCCAAATTACCAATACAACCTACTTAGTCTGTGTAATGATACTTGTATGTATGTCTTCCGGGAGGACCACTTGTTTTTTAGGTAAGCAATTGATGTGCTCTTACCTGGGCAAGACTATTTCTCCCACTCCCTGTATTATTCAGTTGCCTCGAAAACTCTGTGAACGGTTGAGGCCTCCTCTGCTTCATGAACTCACAGTCCATAGTTAGCATGTCTCTAGATATTTTTTGCAGCTCACAATTTGGCAATCATGTATATGAGTATTTATGTCCGTAGCTTCTGACATATTTAGAAGACACCGTGACATCGAATCTTCTTATTTTCTGCCTCTTAAAATCTTCCCAACCCCACTTCCACAGTGAACCCAGAACCTTACTGCAGGAGTTATACTGCACTTATATTCATTGGGATTGGGTTCCCACCTCTGCATTTTTGCATAGTTATTTTTTGCTATAATCGTCCGTCTGTAGCAAAGAGAAATTTTCTTAATAAGAGGTAAAGACTACCCTTATCTGTGCATGTACAACTATTTAGAATCCATATAGGGGTTGTGCTTATTTAGGAATCTGTGGTACACATGAATATATACAAGTAAATACTCATATACATGAAATAAAAAATAAATTCTTTAATAGTATTTCCCACCCAAAAACTATGTCTAACCTTGCTCTTTTGAAGAAATAAGTGATACAAAAGAAAAAATCGAGATTCAAGATGGCGGCGAACAGTGTGGACCGAGTTTGGAGGCTCCAGTGAACAACTCAGGGAATTGCACAGATTTCTGAGCCAGGAACACCGAGGTCTGAACATCACGGCAGCGGGAGTGCTCCACGGTTCAGAGGGACCAGGGTGCGGAGGACCTGCGTGCCCCTGCACACGGGAGGAGCGTGGTTTTTCTCTGATCGGAGCGGCAGCGGCAGAGGCAGCAGGACCAGCGGCACCAGCAGCGGCGGCTGAGGTTTGCAGCTCATAGCCTTCCGGTGGAGGCGATTGGTGTGGTGGCTGGTGGGAATTGCTGCGGGAGAGGGGACTCGGGGCAGGATTTGGGTCGCGTGGAGCCTTTGGACCCAGACTGGACTCGGCGGACAGTTCGGCCCCAGAGTCCCGGGTACTGGCCCGGCCCAGCAAGCAATTCTGCCTGAGGCACTAACTCCCCTGCTGTGGCGCAGGCTTAGTTGAGCTCGCAGCTCCACACTAGGCACCACCTCAGCTCAGCGGCAGCCCCCCTGCAGTGACACAGTCTGGGCGGAGCACTTGGTTTCACCACAGGCGCTAACTCAGAGCAGCCACAGTTCTCCTGCTGTGGCGCAGGCTTGGTGATGTGCTCAGTTCCATCCTAGGCACCACCTCAGCTCAGCGGCAGCTCCCCTGTGGTGACACAGTCTTGGCGGAGCACTTGTTCCACCACTGGCGCTAACTCAGAGCAGCCGCAGTTCTCCTGCTGTGGCGCAGGCTGGACAGAGCTCTCGGTTCCACCAGCTCTAAGATCTGGTTGGACACAGTGTGCAGTTTGAATCCAGAATTCCTGGCTGAGATTGGTGGTAAGTTCGGGCCCTGAGTCAATAACTGACCACAGCACGCACTTTGGGCCAAAAGGCTCTAGCAGAGCTTGGTGCATAGTCCCAGCCCAAAAATTCTGGCTGGACCCTGTGTGCATTTTGGGCCCAAAATCCCTAGCTGAGCTTGGCAGACGGTTCAGGCCCTGAGAATATAGCTGAGTTCTGCCCGTGGTTTGGTCCCACTGCTCCTGGCTGGACTTGGCAGGGAACACAGAAGGCTGTGGATACCTTGGCCTGACCCAACGCTCATTCAGAGACCCAGAACAATTGCAGAATCCACAGCAGAGGGGGGCTGAGGATCACTGGCTGTGAGAGACCAGAACAACAGGGCTAACCTCCTAACATCCACACCAGTGAAGCTTTGAGCTCGCAGCCTAGGGAAATCGTGAGAAAACAAGTGAATCTATCGTCAGACACCCTCCATTCAACTCTGGAAGCTACCCAACAAAAACAAAGGCGGCAAGATGTCTAAAGGACAACGAAAAAGCATACGCAAAAAACCCCAAAACAACATGGCGTTCCCAGTTTCCAGCTATCCCAAAGAAAACAACTCAGAGAACTCAAATACAATGGAAATACAAGAAAATGACCTCAAATCCTTAGTAATGAGGATGATAATGGAGGAAACAAATAAAATTCGTAATCAAATGCAGGAAGACGCAGACAAACAGGTGAGAGACATAAAAGAAGCACATAGAGTGGAACTGGAAAAATTGCAGGAAAATGCAAACAACCAGATGAAAGAAATAAATAAAATGGTTCAAGCACTGAAGACCTATAAAGAGGCAATGGAAGAAACTCAGGAATATACAAAAAATCAGATGAAAGAAATCAAAAAATCAGTTCAAGATCTGAAAATGAAAATGGATTCAATGATAAACACACAGACAGAAGAAAAACGAGAATGTGAGACCTCAGAGAAGAAGGTGAGCAACACAGAGGTGAGCTTTTCTAACAGAATCCAAGAGATGGAAGAACGAATCTCAGGTCTAGAAGATACAATCACAGATATTGAATCAACCATTAAAGAAAATGCCAAATCTGGAAAAATCCTGACACAAAACATCCAAGAAATTAAGGACACCATGAAAAGAAGAAATCTGCGGATAATAGGCATTGAAGAAAGAGAAGACACCAGACTCCAGGGCCCAGAAACTATTCTCAACAAAATCATAGAAGAAAATTTCCCCAATCTAAAGAAAGAGATGCCTATAAACATACAAGAGGCCTACAGAACACCAAATAGAATTGACCAGAAAAGAAAAACTGCCCGCCACATAATAATCAAAACACAAAACATGCAGAACAAAGAAAAAATATTAAAAGCTGCAAGGGAAAAGAGCCAAATAACATTTAATGGTAAACCTATCAGAATTACACCCGACTTCTCAGCAGAGACCATAAAAGCCAGAAGGGCCTGGACAGAGACCCTGCAAACCCTAAGAGAACACAGATGCCAGGCCAGACTACTTTACCCAGCAAAATTATCAATAACCATTGATGGAGAAAACAAAATATTCCATGACAAAAACAAATTCAAACAGTACCTATCCACAAACCCAGCTTTACAGAAGGTACTAGAAGGAAAACTCCATCCCAAAGGGTCAAGCTACAACCAAAAATACCCAGGAAATAGATAACAATCCCATGGCAAAAACACAACTACACAAACTCTCGACTGGAAACAACATCAAAATTAAGACTCTTAACAGTCACTGGTCATTAATATCTCTCAACATCAATGGCCTCAATTCTCCAATAAAAAGACACAGACTAAATGAATGGGTACATAAACAAGATCCAACATTCTTCTGCATTCAAGAAACACATCTCACCCATAATAAAAGGCATTACCTCAGGGTAAAAGGTTGGAAAAAAATATTCCAAGCAAATGGTCAAAAGAAGCAAGCAGGTATAGCCATTTTAGTATCCAACAAAATAGACTTTCAACCAAAATTAATCAAAAGGGATGAGGAAGGACACTTCATACTTATCAAAGGTAAAGTCAACCAAGATGACATCACAATTCTGAACATCTGTGCTCCCAATACAAGGGCACCCACATTTGTAAAAGATCTCCTAAAAAAGCTTAAACCACACATCGATCCCCACACAATAATAGTGGGAGACTTCAACACCCCACTCTCACTGAAGGATAAGTCATTGAAACAGAAACTAAGCCGAGAAATAACATCATTAACCAATGCCATGGGTCAAATGGATCTAACAGATATCTATAGAACCTTTCACCCAAACAAGAAAGAATACACCTTCTTCTCTGCACCCCATGGAACCTTCTCCAAAATTGATCGCATCATAGGTCACAAAGCAAGCCTCAATAGATACAAGAGGATTGAAATAATACCTTGTATCCTATCAGATCACCATGCTCTTAAGCTGCAATTCAACAACAACAGAAATAACAAAAAGCCTACACGTACGTGGAAACTAAACAACTCTCTGCTAAATGACACCTGGGTCAGGGAAGAAACAAAGAAAGAAATCAAGGAGTTTCTGAAATTCAATGAAAATGAAGAAACAACATACCCAAATTTGTGGGATACATTGAAAGCAGTGCTAAGAGGAAAATTCATAGCACTAAGTGCCTTTAAAAAGAAATTGGAAACATCGCACATAAGCATCTTAACAACACAACTGGAAGCCCTAGGAAAAAAAGAAGCAGAAACACCCAAGAGGAGTAGACGCCTGGAAATAATCAAACTCAGGGCTGAAATTAGCAAATTAGAAACTAAGAAAACAGTCCAAAGAATCAACAAAATGAAAAGCTGGTTCTTTGAGAAAATCAACAAGATAGACAGACCATTAGCCAAACTAACTAAAAGGCAGAGAGACAGTATTGAAATCAACAAAATCAGAAATGAAAAGGGAGACATAACAACAGACACTGAAGAAATTCAAAGAATCATAAGATCCTACTTTGAAGGCATATACGCCACAAAATTTGAAAATCTAAGGGAAATGGACGATTTTCTTGAACAATTTCACTTGCCAAAGTTGAATGAAGAACAGATAAACAAGCTAAATAGTCCCATTTCCTCTACAGAAATAGAAGCAATCATCGATGGTCTCCCAACCAAAAAAAGCCCATGGCCAGATGGTTTCAGTGCAGAATTCTACCAGACCTTTAAAGGCGAGCTAATACCGATACTCTTCAAGCTACTCCAAAAGATAGAAATGGATGGAAAATTACCAAATTCATTCTATGAGGCCATAGTCTCATTGATACCTAAACCTCACAAAGACTCAACAAAGAAAGAGAATTTCAGACCAATTTCTCTTATGAACATAGATGCAAAAATACTAAATAAAATACTTGCAAAACGAATACAGGAGCACATCAAAGATATCATTCATCATGACCAAGTAGGCTTCATTCCAGGCATGCAGGGATGGTTTAATATACGGAAATCCATCAATGTAATCCACCATATAAACAAACTGAAAATAAAAAACCACATGATCGTCTCCTTGGATGCAGAGAAAGCATTTGATAAAATTCAACACCCATTCATGTTTAAAGTTTTAGAGAGGTCGGGGATACAAGGCACTTTCCTCAACATAATAAAGGCTATATACAGCAAGCCAATAGCCAAAATCAAAGTAAATGGTGAGATACTTAAGGAAATTTTTCTAAAATCGGGAACAAGGCAAGGCTGCCCACTCTCTCCATATCTCTTCAATATAGTACTCGAAGTTCTAGCCAGAGCAATAAGACAACAAAAGGAGATCAAGGGTATCCAAATGGGAAAGGAGGAAGTCAAATTATCCCTCTTTGCAGATGATATGATAGTATACATAAGTGACCCTCAAAATTCCACCAGAGAACTCCTACAGTTGATAAACACCTTAGGCAAATTGGCTGGATACAAAATTAACTCAAAACAGCTTGTAGCCTTCCTATACACAAATGACAAGCTTGCAGAGGAAGAAATTAGGAAAACCACACCCTTCACATTAGCCACAAGCAATATAAAATATCTAGGAGTTACCCTAACTAAGCAAGTGAAGGACTTGTATGAAAAAAATTTCAAAACTCTGAAGAAAGAGATTGAAGATGACCTGAGAAGATGGCATGATCTTCCTTGCTCATGGATTGGGAGAATTAACATAGTAAAAATGGCCATCCTACCAAAAGCAATCTACAGATTCAATGCAATCCCTATCAAAATAACTACACAATTTTTTAAAGACATTGAAAGTTCAATTCTGAACTTCATATGGAAAAACAAAAAACCCAGAATAGCTAAAACAATCTTGTACAATAAAAGGTGCTCTGGAGGAATCTCCATACCTGATCTCAAACTGTACTATAAAGCAATAGTAATTAAAACAGCATGGTACTGGCACAGCAACAGGCTGGTTGATCAGTGGAATCGAATTACTCACTTATATCTGCATACTAGCCCAAGGGGCATGTCCCACAAAAGCCTTCATTTACCAGGAAACTGGGACAGAGGGGAAGGCATCCTATTGGGACTCTAAATGAGAGACGCATGGGAGAACAGCAAAATAAAAGGATACAGAGGGTCCTAGAAATCTACAAGTAGAACAATATGATAGGCAGATTTGGGCCCAGGGGTCCCGCTCAAACTAAGGCACCAGCCAAGGACAATACAGGAGGTAAACTTTAAACCCCTTCCCAGATCTAGCCAATGGTCAGAATATTCTCCACAGTTGAGTGGAGAGTGTGATACGACTTTCTCACGTACTCTGGTGCCTCACATTTGACCATGTCCCTGGAGGGGGAGACCTAGTGGCACTCAGAGGAAGGACAGCAAGTAGCCAAGAAGAGACTTGATACCCTATGAGAATATATAGGGGGACGTAATCCCCCTCAGGAACAGTCATAGGGGAGGGGAATAATGGGAAAATGCGGGGGGGGGGGAGGAATGGGAGGATACAAGGGATGGGATAAACATTGAGATGTAACAAGAATAAATTAATAAAAAAAAAAGAAAAAAAAGAAAAAATCTTTTTATTATGCTGAGCCTTGCTAAAGTTTCCTTTAAATTTCATAGCTCCTGACTCCTGAAATGAATAGGCACTTGTTTAAATTGGAGAATGACAAGCCTGCAAGGCTTCAATGTAATGCTGACCTCCTGGTATCTTTCTGACTTAAAATGATATCTAAAATATTGCCATATACATTTTCTCCATAACTAAAAATATGGATATTTTTCTGTTTGCTTTGATGTGATAATCATTTTCTTACAGTTTACGTTAAACAAACTCATTCATCATCTACTTTTAATAACTATATTGTTGTCTTAATATTTAACAGATTTCTCCTTTTATGTCAGTGCTATAGACTTTGTCTTCCCAACCAAAGATTGTAAAATGTGTCCTAGAAATAGCTTCTGTGTAGTTTGTCTGCGTATTGATAACATTTGTTTGTGAATCCTTTACATATGTTGATGGCTCTTGAGCTATTTAAGCTTTCCAAAGATTAATAGGTATTAGATATTTATAAGTCTTTTCACAATTACTTATTTTTAAAAAGGACTTTTATACTTGTTTTTGTAAAGCCTTGAAACTAGAAAGTTTCTGTTACTTGGCATATATATATATATATATATATATATATATATATATATATATATATATATATATATTTCTGTAAATACTTAAAACTGAATCAGTTGTTGACATTTTACTAAAATACACCTTTTGTCAAAAGAGTTTGAACATTTTAGGATATTTGCACATCTCCAATGATGGGGCAATAAAAATGGGCTTCATGTATGTCACACATAACGATCACTTCACCTAAATTGAAGTTGTTTAAATTTCTTCTTAAAAAGTTGTTCCTAAAGATGTCAACTTGTTGAGATCTGTGACACCATGGTATCAAGTTAGAGCAAGCAGAATGAATTTTTCCTTGGAACCACTGAATAGTGTTAAACAAACAACCAGATGGACAATCATGAATATGTTCAGAAATATTGTTTAGAAACAAAAGAAAGCGATGTCTTAACTGAAACAAAACACTGGGCAAAGTAGTACTTGCTTGTAACTGCAGTATTTATGATGCTAAAGCAGGAGATACTAAGTTTGAAGACAGCCTGGGTTCAGTGACAAGACCTTTTTTCAAATAAATAAGATGGATGGTTGTTGTTGTTTTTGCTGTTGTCGTTGTTCTATTCATTTTACAATTATGTGAAAGCCAAAAAAAATTATAAAACATAATGTTTTTCAGTGCAGCTACCTGGTACTAACAAGATGTGTTCTAACTTTGGTTCCTACTTGTATTCTGTTTACTATATTGGTTTCAGATGTTGACATATTCCACCTCAAGACTGATGCATTAAACACATGAAGTGGAAAACTATAAGCAGAGAGTCAGAAAGGAAAATATTGTTAAGAGATACCTATGTCTTTGAATTGAACAGAATAGAGAAACGATGAATCCTTTAAAAATAACAACAAAAATCAGAATTTCCTTACAAATATAAAGCTGGGGTACTGAAAATCCACCAGACAAAAGGGGATCTTGTCATCAAGAAAGATATTTCACAGTCTTCTATAGCCATGGTTCCCTGGTAAATGGGGTAGACCTTGATCTGGAATGTTCGGAGAAATATTATCGAGCGAACTAAACATTAACCTTATTTTAAAACATCAAAACATCAAAGATAGGCTTCAAGGTTGTCTAGATCTCTTTTAAACATTTTTAATGTAATACCACAAATTTCTTTGTTCATTTTTTAACTATGAAGGAATAATAATGTGTCAAATGTATTAGATTTAATATGACTTTTTTCTTGTACCTCAAGTAGAAGTATACTCAGGCATTTTTTCATGCTTACATTTCAGTATGAAACATTATTAACAATTCTTTATTAAGGCCAAAAGTTTTTAAAATTTATTTATTTATTAATTCATTCATATTACATCAATTGTTATCCCATCCCTTTTATCCTCCCATTCTTCCCTCCCTCCCACTTTCACCCTATTCCCCTCCCCTATGACTGTGACTGAGGGGGACCTCCTCCCCCTGTATATGATCATAGGGTATAAAGTCTCTTCTTGGTAGCCTGCTATCCTTCTCCTGAGTGCCATCGGGCCTCCCCATCAAGGGGACATGGTCAAATATGGGGCACCAGAGTTCATGTGAAAATCAGTTCCCACTCTTCACTCATCTGTAGAGAATGACCTATCCCTTGGCTAGATCTGGGTAGGGGTTCAATGTTTAATGTACGTATTGTCCTTGGTTGGTAAGGCCACAAGTTTTTTAAATTACCTTATACTTAAAGTTATCTATCAACAGTAAAGATTATGTTATTTGAAATCAGAGAAATTTACAAAGGAAAATCTACTAAGAATAACATGTGGTATCTGTTTGAATATTTTCTCCATGTGTGAAAATAAGATAAATTTAGATTAGACTTGATTCTCAAACTAAGAATTTGTAATCACACAATGTATTGCTTTACAAAGAAAAATTATATTTCAGAAATACATATTGTCAGGAAAAGACAAGTGAAACTATGGTCCAGTAAAATGATTATCTCTGTGTTCCTGTAAACAAATTAAATTCATTTCTGTAAATGATGAAAAAGACCAATTGCTAATGTCAAAAAGTTATCAAAAAGCAAGATTGTGTGTATGGCTATGCATTTACCACACATACACACCTCAATTTGTAATATATCCAGTCTTTGATCCAGTGTCTAGACTGGCAGACACAAATCTTTTAGACTTTAGACTATACTGATCTTGGCTTTTCTGGCTTTCAGAGTTTATATTTAAGAAACCTGATATAATGTAGGTGAATTTACTTTTATATGTCACTGTGTTCTTTCTTATCTAGCTTTCAGTAGATTTTTTTATTGTTCTTGTTCTAAATATTAGAGTTTACCTATTATATTCAGTAGGGTGTTATTTTCTTGTCTTGTTTATTTGGGGTTATTTGTACTTTGTACATCTGTCTGTATTGGTATGTCTTTGCTTATCTCGAAGATGTGTTTATTTTTCTTCTATGATCCAGGTAAGGATTTGGTCTATACTATTGACTTGGGACTTTTTTTTCTGTTATCTGTGTCTATAGCTCAAACATTTGCATTTTTGTCAATTTCCCATATTTCTTATATATTTATTTTCTGTATGAAAAGAGCTATAACCATTGCTTATTTTGCCTATATCCTCTTTACTTTATCTTGATTTCTAATATTCTATCTTTTGTTGATTCATTTTCCTATTGTGGCAATTTCCAGAAGTTTCTGACCAAGAGATGAGGTTTTTATATCCATCTTCATTTTTTTTTTTTTTTTTTTTTGGTTTTTCGAGAAATAGTTTTCTCTTCAATGTTTTATCTTCTTAATGAATACAGTTTCAAAATCTGTAGTTATCATAATTTTATTCAGCTGTATTTGTATTTGATTGGGTATCACTCAAGTGTTTATTATGATTTGGAATCCAATGATATGAATGTGTGCTCTTTAGAATCCTTAAAACCTTTGATAAAGATTATTGTTTTCTTTTAAATTCTGTGTCCTGGGTTTATGCAGATAGTCCTCATGAAAGAACATTATTTTGGGTTAGTGGATTTGATTCAAGGCAAGTTGTTTGGCTAATCATTTTGACTTGTTTTTGCAATTTGACACGGACATGTTATCTTCTTTCTTTGATTAAATGTCTGATGTGATAGTCCAGCTTTCTTTAGATATACCCAGTTCAAAGGATGTGTGAGACTAGCTAAAACTGGTGAAGGAGCTGCATACTTGGAGCAGGAAATTAAGGTCCTTAAACTGTGGCTTTTGAGTTGTCCTGTGATTGCAGAGGTAGCAGACAGCAGCAAAAATAACTAGAGATGAAAGGAGAATCTCACCAGTCAAAGTTACCACTGGAAGAAAGTAAGTTTTAGGGCCATGTATCTGGAGCTGGGATTTTAGGTACAGATAGATGGGGAAAGCTAGAGAACATGGAGTGTGATAGAAAAGGAAGGAAATATCTAACCTAGCATAAGTGTCTCAGAGAGAATGTGGATTATGTGGCTGTGGTATGAGACCAGGCTTATGGGTTTTCAAGGAGTGGAAAGTATTGGCAAAGAGAATAAGTGACTTACTGGCAAAGGGACTTCATAAAATAAGAGGGCTCATGGCTATAGGTCTGAAATTAGGCTTGTGGATTTTCAGATGAACATAGATTGAGGAAATGAATATAAAGCGAAAGAACCAACTTATCTAGGAAAAGTGGATTGCACACAAATTGGGTTTCCCGGCCTTGTCTCCAGATTTAGACCAGGAAATCTGACTTGCACACAAAGTAGTTTTACAGGACTTGAAACTGAAACTAGGCTTGCTGATACCATTGGCTCTTTCTTTCCATTCTTCCAAATCGGTCTTGCTTCCTTTCTTTCCTTTTTTCTTCTTCCTTTTCTTTCTTTTTGAAATTTTAAAAAGCATAATGAAGCCAAACCCATACAAGGACAAAAAGATAGTGCTGGTCTAACTGGATAGTCACATGTAGAAAATGTGCATAGATCCATATTCATCACTCTGAACAAAACTCAAGTCCAAGTGAATCAAAATAACATAAAAACAGAAACACTAAATATATTACAAGAGAAAGTGGAGATCAGTTTTGAACTCATTGGTGTGGGAGACAACTTCCTGAGCAGAACACCAACAGCTCAGGCTCTAAAGTCAACAATTAACAAATGGGACCTCATGAAACTGAAGAGCTTCTGTAAGGCAAAGTGCACAGAACTATCAACAGAACAAAACAGTAAACTACACATTGGGGAAATATCTTCACTCATTCTACATCTGACAGAGACCTAATATCAAAAATAAAGAATTCACAAATTTAAACACAAAAAAACCAAATAATCCAATTAAAAATTGGGTTACAGAGCTAAACAAAAAATTCTTAACAGAGGAACCTCGAATGGCTGAGAAGCAGTTAAAGAAATGTTCAATGTCCTTAGTTTTCAGGGTATTGTAAATCAAAATGACTCTTAGATTCCATCTTACACCCATCAGAAAGCTAAGATCAAAATTTGAAGTGACAGCACATGCTGACAGAAAAGTGAACAGTTCTCCACTGCTGGTGGGAGTGCAAACTTGTATAACTACTTTGGAAATCATTCTGGCACTTTCTTGGAAAATTGCAAATAGCTCTATCTCAAGACCCAACTATACCACTCCTGGGCATATACCCAAAAGTTGTTCCACCATACAACAAGGACACTTGCTCAACTATGTTCATAGCAGCTTTATTCATAATAACCAGAAACTGAAAACATTCCAAATGTCCCCCAACTGAAGAATGGATAAAGCAATTGTGGTAGAATTATACAATGGAATACTACTCATGTATTAAAAACAAGAAAACCATGCAATTGGCAAGCAAATGGATAAAACTAGAAAAGATCATCCTGAGTGAGGTAACCCAGTTCTAGGAAGACACACATAGTATGGGCCAACTTATAAGCAGATATAAAGCATATAGTATGTGATGACCACTGGAAAATTCACAGACCCAAAGTTACTAAGTAACAAGAAATGTACAAGGAAACTAACTTAATTCTCACTCAGAAGGGGAAATAGAATAGACAGAGGAAGTGAATGAAGAAAGGGAATAGGGTACGAGAAAGATTGGGAAGGAAATAGGCATGGGGATTTGATGAGAGGTGTTAGATATGTGGGAGACCAGAGGGCTTGGAGAGAGAAGAGAAAGAGAGGGCCAGAGCATCCCTGAGATGAGCCAGAAACCAATGACATGGTAGACTCCTGGGAGAATATGATGGGGACTTTAGGAAAGACTCGTAGTAGCAGGGGTCCGAGAGACTTAATTGGTCATCCCCTATCCAGATAGGCCTTCTAGGACAGGGAACACCAACTCACCCACAAAAATGTTGACACAAAATTTTCTCTGCCTGCAATATGTGCAGGTATAAAGATAGAGCAGAGATTGATGGAAGGTCCAACCAATCACTGGCCTAACCTGAGACCCATGCCATGGGAACCAGCCAACCCTTGACACTATTAATGATGTTCTTCTATGCTTCTATGCTTGCAGAGAGAAGCCTAACATAGCTGTCCTCCAAGAGGCTCCACTCAGCACCACATGAAAACAGATGCTGATACTCACAGCCAAACATTAGGAGTGCAGGGAGCCTTCTGGAAAAATGGGCAGACAGTAACTCCACAACAAGACCAGCCGTGTCAAACTACCTGAGCCCAGGAGGGCCTAATGAGACTGAATCACCACCCAAAGGCAATGCATGGATTGTACCTAGGCCACATAAACATAAGTAGCTGATGGGTAGCTTATTTTTCATGTGGGTCCCGTAGTCATGGGAGCATGGGCTCTCTCTGACATGGACTCTACAGCCTGCTTTTTTATTACAACCACTGGCATGGCTGCCTTGCCTAGCTGCAGTAGAAGAGGATAAGGTCATTCCTTATACAACTTGAGATGCTGGGAAGGGATGGTGGGGGGATCCACTTTTCTGAGAAGTAGAGAAGTTTTCGGGGAAAAGGGAGGGAGAGTAGGACTGGGAGTAGAGGATGGCAGTGGCTATGATGGGGAGGTAAAATGTATAAAAAATTTTAATCAGCTATGGGAAGACATTCAAATTTATGCAGTGTTTAGCATATGAAAGGCTTTGAACTTTCACACTTACTGAAAGAAAATAAGCATCCAAGAAGAAAGTGCTAATAAGTCATATAAATATATAGTAACATATTTTAATGAAAAATGATTAGCAATTTTAATCAATGAATTAGTTGACAAATATTCTGTTCATAACAAAAGGTATCTTAACTCAAAGAAGGTACTTAGTTGAAGATTTCATGCCTCTCTAATCCTTTTTTATTTTATTTACAAAATCACTAAAGTAGCATAATACATAAGATTTTGCTATCAAATATGCACAATATAAAATAATAGGTGAAATTTATTAATTCATTAGTAACATGAGTTAAAATTTTAAAAAAAATTTATGAGCTATTGGGATGAAGATATTCGAGGTTATAGAATATAATTTCTAATTATTTGATTATATACCTGTGTTTATTTGCATGCTTATTTCTCTTTTCCTGATGTCCTGATTGGTCAACTATCACATTAGTACAGAAGTGATCCTGAGTATCATGTCAGTATGTGATATTAATGTGACCCAGTGCTCTGCAAATTATGCACTCTATGGGAATTCATTACAACTCTCAGAACAGCATGAGTGTGATTTAAGTCTCCTTTACTCAAAAGCATCTGAAATTATGATTCATTTATTGCTTAATCTTTTATAAATAGCCTACATGACCACATTAGGGATATTTTGTTTTAAAACCAAAATAATTGGAAAGAAAATACTAATTTGGCCATGCTTATCATTTCAATTTTTCTACAGTGCTGGTTCTTAATGATGATTTGCAAGTCATTTCCATGTTTTAACTTCTTTCAATTGCAGTCTGCATGGCTGGGGATGTGTAATATCTGGTGTGCTTGACAACAGGAGGCCTGAATGCCAAATAAGGAACCTATTTTCCAAATAACTGCTGATGCGTTGAGCGTCACATATACCCACAATTGCCAGCAGCTTTTCTGAATGACTTATTGTAAACTCTCTGCATATTATTTTCTAATTTATAAGAAATTTACTTAATAGCTGTGGATCTCTCTCAAACATTTTTTTGTCAAGCATGAAATTAATGCCGAAATTATTTTGTGAATTACTAAGAGAATCCTCTCGTTTTTTCAGCATGTCCTGAACACCAGCTTCTAGTCTATTTTTAACTGCCACTTAGTAGTTTCTGTGTGTGTGTGTGTGTGTGTGTGTGTGTGTCTGTGTGTGTGTGTGTGTAGATAATACATGATACAATACAGATAATATATGACAATAGAAGTGGAGTTTGGAGGAACAGGAGGGAAATTACTCAGGCAGGAGAACAGGAAATGGTAATAGGGGCTTAAAGATGATCAAAGTATATTATACACTTATACACTCACAGTGTAATTCCATAATGAAACATCTTATATTATACAATCAGTAAACTAATACAAATAGAAAAAAGATAGGGTGATGATCACATAATCAACATGAAAATTTCCATTATTTAGTATCTCTTAAATTTTTGCTTGTTAATCATGATATCCATACTGCTATTTTCAAATTTTTTGTATAAAAACGAATTCAAACTTTTCATTGTTATGTATCATAACAACTTCCTAAGATTTTCATAAATAATTTACATAAGAGGATGAATGCAAACAACTTCAGACAACAAATATACAGATACAATTAACTCAAATTCATCATCCGTCATTAATGAAGTAATCTATTGTGTTGGTCCCTCCTGAGTTTCTTATATGCAGGAAAATACAACTGAACTGATTTCTAAAATCTAGAATGTTACTGAAGAAAATGTAGTAAGAAATCTTAGAATGAAAACCAAATGACATATGATGTCTCCTACAGGTGGAAGAGAAGAAAAAAAATGTAGAAAGGGATGACAGGGTCTGTATGCATTTACTTTATACAACTTTACACTGTGAAATCTAGGCTGGGTTCTAATTTCTCAGACTTCAATACTGAAGTAGTAAAGTACTTCTTATGCTGTGTGAACCAACTTAAAAATTATTTCTACATCCTAAGTTGTAAAAATAAACATCTATTTATTTCAAAGAGTTCAAATAGCTAATTTCTAAAAATATTTTATAATTCTGAATATTATGTTAGGTTCAGAATTATTTTTCAAGTCTTTTTACTGAATATATGCCATGTGTCTTTACAGTCATCAAGAGCCAATAGATAAAAGAAAAACAGAAACATACAGAAACAAAAGTAAGCTTCACCAAATAAGTTAAACTATTTTAGCCACAAAGATTAAAACTGGAATGAAATGTAGTTTCACTTGGCTGGGCAATTCAAGGACGAGGTAGAAACTGAGCTCAATGGAAACTCTCAGTAATCTGTCAGGGTGACACTAAGAACCCTAGTAAAGAGGGATACAGAACCTGATCCAACTGTTTTCTGTAACCTGGTAAAGCTACCACTGGAGAGATTGGGGCACCAACCTAGTCACAAAAACTTCTACTTACGAATTATCATTCCTGCAAGATGTTCTGGGAAAAAGGGGGACACAGTACTTGTTGGAGTGTCTAACAAATGCTACTGCCGGAAGCCATGTTGATGTCTGTGGTCCATGCTGCCAGCAGGCGCAATGCCCAAGGTTTGCCAAGTGAGATCAAGCTAATTTTCATTTTTCATGCCCATTTTTTATGGGCAGCCTAAGCCCATGTTGAGGTCTGTGGTCTATGCTGCCACTGGAAACTTGTGGATATTCTTGGCCCATGTTGCCACGAGTAACCATGTGAAAGGCCACTATCTGGCTGCCTCCGACTGGTATGGGCAGGGATGCTTCTTTAGCAATAGTATTGAGGACTGTGACTACAGACCCACAAGAGAGAATGAGAGACTTTCAATTGTTCTGTTGCAACACCTCTGCATGCTAAATACTAAAGAACAACCCATGGGTAGCATAACAATTGTGATGAATGTGCTGAAGCACAGCCCTTCATAGTTGATGGCTTCTGGTGAGGGGGTGGGGAAAAATTCAGTTACATTTAAGGCTCTGGACACTGGGAATTTGATGATGTTCCAATGAGTACATGGGAAAAATATTGAGTTACTATATTATTTTTATTTTGGGGTAGGCACAATAGTGGGAGGCTATACGTGGGATGAATGAGAAGTATTTGTGAGTGTTGCCATGTGGGGAATCCCAAATAATCAATAAAAATATTATGTTGGAAAAAACTAGTTTCATTGAGTCAGAAGTAAGAAATTTTTAGACATATATAGGTATGTGCAGTATATTTTCAATGATAGCTAATAAACACTAGATATTTACTCCTATTCAGGGTTATGATAATATGGATATAATAATAAAATAGTAAATAATGAACATAATGAAAATTGTGTAACTAATCTATCTTAAAACAGAAATATTTTAATAAAGTCATAAAAATATCAAGAAATGATAAGATACTTAAAATCAACAATATGGCCTTTAAATTATTTTTTAACAATTAAGACATATTTTTCTGTTTCTCTAAAGAAACAGACTCTGCTGGTAAAGAAAAAAGACTCAGGTCATCTTCACTCTCTTTCTTCAGAGTTTTGAAATTTTTTTCTAACAAGTCCTTCACTTGCTTAGTTAGAGTGACTCCTAGATATTTTATATTGCTTGTGGCTAATGTGAAGGGTGTGGCTTTCCTAATTTCTTCCTCTGCAAGCTTGTCATTTGTGTATAGGAATGCTACAGACTTTTTTGAGTTAATTTTGTATCCAGCTAATTTGCTGAGGGTGTTTATCAGCTGTAGGAGTTCTCTGGTGGAATTTCATGGATCGGGAGAATTAACATAGTAAAAATGGCCATCCTACCAAAAGGAATCTACAGATTCAATGCAATCCCTATCAAAATACCTACACAATTTTTTAAAGACATTGAAAGTTCAATTCTGAACTTCATATGGAAAAACAAAAAACACCGAATAGCTAAAACAATCTTGTACAATAAAAGGTGCTCCACAGGAATCTCCATACCTGATCTCAAACTGCACTATAAAGCAATAGTAATTAAAACAGCTTGGTACTGGCACAGCAACAGGCTGGTTGATCAGTAGAATCAAATCAACGACCCAGATATGATTTTCAACAAAGAAGCAAATCCATTCAATGTAAAAAGGATAGCATCTTCAACAAATGGTGCTGGTCTAACTGGAGGTCTATGTGTAAAAAAATGCAACTGGACCCATATTTGTCACCTTGCACAAAACTCAAATCCAAGTGGATTAAAGACCTCAACATAAAACCAGAGACACTAAGTCACTTAGAAAATAAAGTGGGGAAGAGCCTGGAACATATTGGCACAGGAGACAACTTCCTGAACAGAAAGAACACCAATGGCCCAGGCCTTAATGTCAACAATTAATAAATGGGACCTCATGAGGCTGAGAAGCTTCTGTAAGGCTGGAAACACTGTCAAGAGAGCAAAGCGACAACCTACAGACTGGGAAAAGATGTTCACCAACCCTACATCTGACAAAGGTCTAATATCCAAAATATATAAAGAACTCAAGAAGCTAAACACCACCAAACCAAATAACCCAATTGAGAAATGGGGCTTGGAACTAAACAGAGAATTCTCAACAGAGGAATATCAAATGGCTGAGAAACACTCAAAGAAATGCTCAACCTCCTTAGTCATCAGGGAAATGCAAATCAAAACAACTCTGAGATTCCATCTTACACCCATCAGAATGGCTAAGATCAAAAATTCAAGCGACACCACATGCTGGCAAGGATGTGGGGAGAGAGGAACACTCCTTCATTGCTGGTGGGAATACAAACTAGTACAGCCACTTTGGAAATCTATCTGGTGCTATCTCAGAAAAATGGGAATAGGGCTTCCTCAAGACCCAGCTATTCCACTCCTTGGAATATACCCAGAAGATGCTCCAGCACACAACAAGAAAATTTGCTCAGCCATGTTCATAACAGCCTTATTCATAATAGCCAGAACATGGAAACAGCCTAAGTGTCCCTCAGTAGAAGAATGGATAAAAAAACTGTGGTACATATACACCATGGAATATTACTCAGCTATTAAAAACAAGGGATTCCTGAAATTTGTGGGTAAATGGATTGAGCTAGAAATTATCATAATGAGTGAGTTAACCCAGAAGCAGAAAGAATTAAAAGGTGTATACTCACTTATATCTGCATACTAGCCGAAGGGACATGTCCCACGAAAGCCTTCACTTACCAGGAAACTGGGACACAAGGGAGAACATCCTATTGGCACTCTACATGAGAGAAGCATGAGAGAATGGCAAAGTAGAAGGATCCAGAGGTTCCTAGAAACCTACAAGTTGAACATTATAATAGGCAGATTTGGGCCCAGGGGTCCCGCACCAACTAAGGCACCAGCCAAGGACAATACAGGTTTTAAACTTTAAACCCCTACCCAGATCTAGCCAATGGTCAGAACATTCTTTACAGTTGAGTGGAGAGTGGGATATGACTTTCTCACGTACTCTGGTGCCTCACATTTGACCATGTCCCCTGGAGGGGGAGACCTGGTGGCACTCAGAGGAAGGACAGCAGGTAGCCAAGAAGAAATTTGATACCCTATGAGCATATACAGGAGGAGGTAATCCCCCTCAGGAACAGTCATAGGGGAGGGGAATAAGGGGAAATGGGGAGGGAGGGAAGAATGGGAGGACACAAGGGATGGAATAACCATTGAGATGCAACAAGAATGAATTAATAATAAAAAATTAAAAAAAAAAGAAACAAGCCTCTGTTGGTTGTTTGAAAAGTTTCAAAAATGTACTTTAAATTTTTTTACATTTATTTTCAAATTACATCCTGAGTGTTATCCCCTCACTTATATTTTCCCTTTCACTCTCTCCTTCTCTCTTTTGACCTATTTCCCTCTCCTAGACCTCTGAAAGAAGGGGACCTGCTCCCTAAGCATATGACCACAGCCTATCAGGTCTCATCTCAACAGCCTGCTTTGTCTTCCTCTGTGTGGGCACCAGGCTTCCCTACCATGGGGAAGAGATCAAATTGCAGTGTCACACACAGCCATCGCTCTCCCCACAACCATGGAAAATGAACTGTCCATTGGCTATAACTGAACAAGGGGTTTAGGTTCACTAATGCAATGGCCTTGGTTGGTGCAATAATTTGTGGAGAAGCCCTGGGTCCAGATCCTTGATATGCTCCTTGTAGGACTTCTAAACCCTCTGGGTCTGCATTCTTCCATACCACTCTCTGTTCTCCACCTGGAGTCCAGCAGCTAATATAACAATCTATCCTGATCCCTCACTGGATGGAGTCTTTCAGAAAACTATAAGTGGGCTAATAGCCACTTATAAATGAGCATACACCATGTGTGTCTTTCTGGGTCTAGGTTACCTAACTCAGGATGAAGATCTCTTGTTCCATCTTCTTCCCTGCATATTTAAATTTTTCATTGTTTTTAATAGCTGAGCAGTATTCCATTCTGTAAATGGACCACAGTTTCTTTATCCGTTCTTCACTTGAGGGACATCTAAGTTGTTTCCAGATTCTGGATATTATGAATAAAGTTGCTATGATATAGTTGAGAAGTGCCCTTGTTGTATGGTGGAGAATTTTTCAGGTATATACCCATGAGTGGTATAGCTGGGTCTTGAGATAATGCTTCCCAAATTTCTTAGAATGATTCAGATTGATTTCCAAAATGGTTGTACAAGTTCGTAGTCTCAACAGCAATGGAGGAATGTTTCCCTTTCTCCACATCCTCTCCACCATGTGCTGTCACTTGAGTGCATGGATCAAGAGGATCAAAAGAGTAACAACAGGCATATTACCAAAAGCATCTACAGATTCAATGTAATCCCTATCAAAATACCTACACAATTCTTTAAAGAACTCGAAAGATCAATTCTCAATTTCATATGGAAAAACAGAAAACCCTGAATAGCCAAAACAATCCTGTACAATAAAACATCTTTGGGAGGAATCTCCATCACTGCTCTCAAGTTGTACTATATAGTAACAGTAATAAAAACGGTATGGTAGTGGCATAGAAATTGGCTGAAGGATCAATGGAACTGAATTGAAGACCCAAAATAAACCCACACATCTATGGACAATTTATTTTTGATAAAGAAGAGAAAACCATAAAGTGGGAAAAGATAGCATTTTCAGCAGATGGTGCTGGGCTAACTGAATACCTACATGTACAAAAATGAAAATAGATCCATGTCTATCACTCTGAACAAAACTAAAGTCCAGGTAGATTAGAGACCTCAACATAAAACCAGACACACTAAATCTATTAGAAGAGAGAGCAGGGAAGAGCCTGGAACTCAATGGCACAGGAGACAAGTTTCTGAACAGAACACCAACAGCTCAGGCTCTAAAATCAGCAATTAATCAATGGGACCTCATGAGACTGAAAAGTTTCTGTAAGGCAAAAGACACTATCATCAGAACAAATCTACATCCTATAGACTGGGAAAAGATTTTCACAAATGCTATATCCGACAAAAAGCTAATGTCAAAGTCAATATCCACTTACAAGTGAATATATACCATATTTGTTTTTATATAGCTGGCTTACCTCACTGAGAATAATTTTATCTATTTCCATCTATTCATGTAAAAATTTCATGCTGTCATTTTTTTAACAATAGAGAAATACTTCACTGCATAAATGTGCCACATTTTCCTTATCCATCTTTCAGTTGAGGGACATTTATGCTGTTTCTAGTCTCTAGTTTTTATGAATAAACCCAACATTAAAATAGTTGAGTAAGTGTCCTTGTGGTAGGATGCAGTATCACTTCGATATACACCAAGAAGTATTGCTGTGTCTGGAGGTAGAAGGATTTTTATTTTGCTGTGGAACTGCCATATAGTGTCTATACAAGTTTGTACTCCCACAAACAATGGAGGAATGTTTCTTTCATTCCACATCCGCACATAACTCACATTATGAGCTATGAGTTGCAAATTTTATCTTATTCATGCTGACATGTATAAAAGTAAAACCTCAAAGTAGTTTTGATGAGCATTTCTCTAACATAGAAATAATGAACATTTATTTAAGGGTTTCTCAGCCATTTGTGATTCCTCTGTGGGGAACTCTGTTTGGATTTCTTCCTCCCAAACTCCATATTATATATTGATTATTTTTTTGATATCTAGTTTTTTTTAAATATCTTTACATATTTTGGAAATTGGCCTTTTGTTTGATATATAGTTGGTGAAAATATTTTTCCAATTCTGTGGGCTCCCATTGGCTGTGTTATTTGCCTTACAGAAGCAGTTCAGTTTCAAGAGGTCCCATTTTTTTCAATTGTTTCTCTTAGCACCTGTGCACTACTAATGTTCTGCTCAGAAAGTTGTCTCCTAAGCCCATGTGTTCAAGGTTATTTCTCACTTTCTCTTCTCAGGTTCAATATGTCTGGCTTTATGTTGAGGTATTTGACTTGAACATGAGTTTTTAAGAACGATAAATATGGACCTATTTGCATACTTCTACATATCAACATCCATTTACACTGTGTGGGTTATTCACCAGAATAGAGTGCTCAGACATAGATTTAAGTCAACATAAGTCTTTCCTAACAAGTCAGCAACAACACTGGGTTTTCAGGATCCCAGTGTAGCCTGAGGCTTTTCTCAGGGTGAGCTTCTAAGCACAAAAATCATGTTCTAGGCTGACATATTTTAGTTAAAAGCAACAGTTAGCCCGAAGTGAAGCTACAAAAGTAAAAAAGCAAGGTTAGTATATTTTGAGACTTTTCCAAATTTATATGGACTTCAATGAAGTAGGCCTTTGTTTTAGTTCTAGCAGGTGAGTTCTGTCTATGTGCTGAACTTTACAGCCTGAATTGTACTGGTATCATGGATCCAGTAGTGTTAAGGTCTAGGAACCTACTGAGATCTGGGGCCCTATTACACTTCCCACTGGTCTTAGTGAATGATTCAAATAATAGATACTTCCTATTTTAGTTTAAGATGCAAGGCCTTGATGTTGATCCAATCAAAGTAAGAATTAAAGGTGCAGTCAATGCAAAGAGTGGAGTAGCTAACCAGTGAGACAAAAAGAACAGACTGGTAACAATTGTTTCCCCAGGCATGGCAAGATTTTCTCTAATTACTCCTGGCCAGTTAGCATAGAAACAACATGTTTCTCCCATAGCCATTTTTACAATGGAAACTCTCTTGATTTGGGGGCCCAGATACAGGAGTTGGATAGAATTATCAAGTCTGTATTCTGATCTCAAAAGATAAATTGCCATAACTTTTCTTTCATCCATTCAACCACATAGTTAAAGTAGGTATCAGCAAATAAAAGTCAAGGTGGAATATGTGTTTCTGGTCACATTACTAAATACCTTCCCTGTATCTCTCTTCTTCAGGTCCAGAGGTCCAGGCCTGAGGACCATGTGGTTTGGACAATAACCCTGTATTCATACCAAACACAAGCCTCATGAGATCATTGAGAGATTGGAGGGTAAATGGCTTGGACCCAATGAAACCTTAACTCCAATGGCTCCAAAGTCCACAGATGGTTCATTTGGCAGCAACATCTGTGACTTCCATTTTCTTGACCTGGGTGAGGTGCATCCATGGTGCAATGCCAGCTACCTTCACAGTCATATGACTCGAGTGAATCAGCACACAGAGACCTTTTCAAGTTGGTGTCATGGCTTTTTGCATAACTGCCTGACACAGACAGTACCAGTGGACTGAAACATGGGGAAACAGGTGGTAGACTCTAAGGTCATCTGGGTTCCTAAGATAGTCTAATGAATAAACTTTATGGAGAACTATAGTGTCTATAGTGATTTGACAAAGCAATGTTTAAAGAGTTCTGCCAATTGCTGGTCTCTGAGCCTGGGAAACAGAGGGGTCTTCTAAACATACTCTTATAGTGTGACAAATTTCTCCATTTATGGGTTGCAGCAGGATGAAGACATGCAAAGGCAGAAGGCCTAGCCAACCTATAGTCAACAGTAAGGGGAGTTCTTATAAAGTTTCTTTTAATGTACCATTTATTACTCTTACCTGGCCACAACTGTGATATCCATATGAACAATAAGGTTTTCAATCTATGTCGAAGCCTTTAACTATTAGTGAGAGGTTTTGGCTCTGAAAGCCAGGCCATTGTCTGACCCTATTACTAGAAGGAAGTTAAATCAGGGGATAAGTTCCAGGAGGAGTTTCTTAGCTACATTTTGAGCAGTTTCAGCCTGGGTGGGGAACATTCATAACTACCTGGAAAAGGTGTACATCCTCCTATAGCAGACCGAATCTTGGTGAAGAGAGTTTTCCCAGAGTTTGTAACAGGGGAGGGAGGTTGGGCTCTCACTTGGACATGTTTCTGAGTAAGGGCTCACTTGAGTACAAACTTGACATCTGGATGAGACATCCCATATTAGGCTATTCAGTTTAGGTATAACATATCATGGTCTGAGCCACTCAGAGACTTTTGTAGCCACAAGATAAATAACCTGGGGACAGTTCTGCCATTTGTTCTGGAAGAATGATCTTTCTCTCTATTGTCGTCCATTAACCTGTGGATTTGAGTTTTCTATTTTTCCTTTACTCTGGAGTCTCAGGAAGTACCTGTTCATAGTATGTCATCTGAATATCTACTGACCCATTGGTCTTAGGGCCGTTTTTTGGACAGTTCAGTTCAGAAGTCTATTAGTGGACAACAGTGATTTGTCATGGAAGCCAAATAGCCTCTAGAAGAACCAAGATTTTTTAATATAATTTTTCCAAGCTGTGAGAAACCATCTTTCCCTATATATCATACCATGGGCATGCCTGGTAAAAAAAAATCCTACTGACAATCCATGCATATATTGGTGGACTTTCCTTTTTCCTTTGAGACCCTGGGTCAAATCAATCAGCTCTATTCTCAGGGCTAAGGTACTCAGCTTGGGTCAAAATCATTTCAGTTAAAGTAACTACTACAGCTCCCAAGTGCCTAGTTTTCTTTTGCATCCTGTGAAAGTCATGGATGAGCATCTGTGGGTACTCACCAGATAAGAAAGCAGCAGGATTGATGGCAGTAGGTTTCCAAAACCAGAATGAAGGCAGGCAGTAGAGCCTAGTACTGAGTCACACAATCATTATACAGGCAGTATTCTGGTACTCCTCAGAGAACAGCCTTAACTATGTTATAGGGTGTTGTGAGTATAAGCTCTTGATCCAGAATTAAACTGTTTGTTTGTTTTGTCATTAAGGTTGCGGTACTTGCCATAGTTTCTATGATGGTGAGACTATCCTGTGGCTACAGGGGCCAGTTTTTTTGTTTTGTTTGTTTGTTTTGAACAGGTATGTCAAAGGGCCTTTCCATGACCTCAAAATTTGGTTTAAAACCCCCTTTGTCTTTATTCAGTCTCAGTCCAGACTATAAACTTAGTGACCCACACCCATTGTGATTGTGTATAGAGGCCTTGCTCGTTCCATTAACTCTAGTACCCAGAGGCATCAATATCCTGCTGCACCTGCCTCTCAAATCTTAAACTCTCATATCTGTCTCTTAGTCTTTGGAGTTGGGATCTGAGGGACGGTGGAAATTCTACTCTAAGACAGGTTTCTTTTGCCTCACCTCAGCTGCTAACCAAGTTTGGTGGCCTTGAATGTCTAAAGGTACGCGGTCTTATCTGATGTTCTAGAGCCCAAGGTCTGAAACACTGGCAGCAGTCACTCAGGAACTGTTTTCACAGGAAACCACTGATGGAAAGGCACGAAGTAGTCTGCATTTATTGTCTTTGAATCCTGGGGCAAGAATGTTGCCCACTGTAACTTCCCACTGGGTCTATTCATTTAAAAGCTAAGATGGGTTAACTCAGTTCTGCTAGGGGGAAACTCAAGCACACATCCTACAGGTCCAAGAGAGTGCACACCTATTTCTGTTAAAGAATCAGGCTCAGGAAAAGCAGAGGTCTCAGGCTTCTTTGCAGGATGACTGACAGGGCACCAGTATGCCTGTCTCTACAAACCAGACAATATGGTCTCCAATTTCCTCTTTTATTTCCAGGGTCATTGGCTATTGTCTAATCTGGATGGCATAGATGAACCCTTTAACTAAACAATTGTAGGAAGATCCTCTAAACCCAGTTCTGGGAGCTTAGTTTCTGCCTATGATTCCTGGAATCTTTGTTTTCAGTCTAGAACAACTCCACCCATATATATTTACTGGAGGAATAACTTTCAGCTAGGAGATATTCTTTTGACAGAGGGTGAGACACCAGAATTTTGCTGGTTATCTGTAAGTGTAACTGAATCTCATCATCAGAGAGAGGGATAATAGCTTTCAGCTTAAGCAAAAGGGCCCATCCCAACCAGTTCCCTGTTGTTAAACACCCTTTGAGTTGTCTCCAGCAATTGAGACTTCCTTATACTTTTACATTTTTTAACCTTTTAAGTTTAAAAAAAAAAATCTGGGAATAACTGGGTGACAAAGGAACACTTTTTATTAACTTTCTTTAATCTTTCTAAAATGTATCACATGAAGATTCCTCAAAGTTTCCTTGGTCAGTGTCAGAAAGGAAAATCTGTTCTGCCTACCCTACACTGTCTGATGGAGTCCCCCTGCCAAGCCCAGGGCCTGTTTTTCTTTGTTTTATTTATTTATTTTTTAAAAGAATGGTAAGTTATAAAATATGAAAGAGAAAGGAATGGTACTTTATCGATTCCCATTCTACAGGGCTGTGCAGAGTAGACAGAGAGACAATGTGCAACTTGGGTAACTATTTACCCCTTCCTGTATGCATTCCACTTAGATGTCAGGGGAGCCCTGGATGAAAAACATACCCACTCTGTCACCATCTCCACATAGGGACCAACTCTGACTGTGAGCAGAAGTCAATCAACAAAACAATCCTGGAGTAGGATATTTAAAGGTTCTTTTTGTTTGTCTGTTTGAGGGTGTGTGAGAGGCAATTCTCTTCATGACCAGGCAGACCAAAAGGATTCTGACCCTCAATATGAGGAAGCAGAGGCCTTAAAATGTGTACAAGGAGGGCCTCACACCTAAGAAAGGCATTGGTAATACAGAAAATGAAAACTGATTGAAACACATAGAAAAACACAAAGAGACACACATTCATACTACATACAGTAAAAACAACCAGTGGTAACACTCCTGGTAACAACCATACACATTCACAAGCCTGAATAGACAGAAGGATAGAGTGACTTTTCATAGGGATCAAGGGCACTGATAAGTAGTTACATTCAACCTCTCCGATGTGTCCAGATAGACTGTGCTACAGTTTGTCTGACTTACTCTCATGCACCTCTCTAGAGCTTGATAGTTTTGTTTAATATTTAGTAACACTATAAGGTTTTGGAGGGGGAGACCTGGTGGCACTCAGAGGAAGGACAGCAGGTTACTAAGAAAAGACTTGATACCCTATGAGCATATACAGGGGGAGGTAATCCCCTTCAGGAACAGTCATAGGGGAGGGGAATAAGGGGAAAATGGGAGGGAGGGATGAATGGGAGGATACAAGGGATGGGATAACCATTGAGATGTAACAAGAATAAATTAATTAAAAAAATAAAAAAATGTAGAAAGTGAAAATATGTTATATTCAAAATTGTATTTTTTACTCTATCTTACAGATAGCCAAAAAAATCTCTGCCTTTAGTTCACTTTAGAAGAAATCATCCATTTTCATTTCCCTCCTGTTTTCTGTTAGTATAAGAAGCAACTAGGTAGAGTGAGTCATTGTAGGAAGTATGTGCCTGAGTATAATATACAGACAACAAACAGCACAGAGTGAGAGTTTAGGGTTTTAAGAATATCTTCAAAGCACCAAAACCAACTAGAGCTATAATTTTGGATAGTTTTATGTCAACTAGACACAAGCTAGAGCAATTTTGAGAGTACTGACCCTTAATTGAGAAAATGTCTCCATAAGACAGGGCTGTAGAAAAGCATTTAGGGCAATTTCTTTAATAGTGATTGATGTGTGATTGCATTCCATTGTAGATTGTTCTATCCCTCAGATAGTTGTTCTGGGTTCTATGAAAAAATAGACTGAGCAAGCCACAAGTAGCAATCCAATAAAAGCACTCCTCCATAGCTCTGCATCATCTCCTGCTTCTAGGTTTAGGCCCTGTATGAATTCCTGCACTGACTTCCTATAGAGATAGACTGCAATGTGTAATTATAAGTTAATTAAACCCTTTCCTCCCCAAGTAGTGTTTGGTCATGGTCTTTCATCAAAGAAATAGCAAATCTAACTAAGACATTTGTCTTTACAATATGATTTAAGCATGAAAGGAATTAAACTTATGAATCAATAGTAGTGTCTTTACTCTAAAGTAAGATTTGTTTGGTTTTGGTTACCAGAAGCCAAACAAATTCT
Organism: Acomys russatus; assembly: GCF_903995435.1. Classification (NCBI taxonomy): domain Eukaryota; kingdom Metazoa; phylum Chordata; class Mammalia; order Rodentia; family Muridae; genus Acomys; species Acomys russatus. The sequence continues at coordinate 85,732,525 of NC_067138.1, forward strand.
GACTAAGGATATGATAAATAAAGGATTAAGAGCTATTTCTTGCTAAGCAGAAAGAAAATAATAAAGATTCTATTTAGTTTTAGAGATAATATTTTTTCAATGATTACAAAAATATAATATAAATCTATAGTTTTGTCATTTTATTATGTAATGGCAAAAAGATAGATCTGTAGTTTATTTACTGTTGAGTTTAAGACCTATCAACTGAACAAACTTTGATACATTTTATCCTAAAAACAATCCTCAAAATTCTAAGCCAATATTATCTTTTTAAGTTAAGAACTCATAAGTTTAGTTATATGATTTGGATTCTAAATTTTTCCTTAAGACTTTGTAATTTTAATTTCAACTTTTTTTTAGCTCAACTCTCTGACTGGTGAGAGTATTGCAAGACCAGATCATAGTCGGCTTCCATTTGTCATGCCTGACATATGTTAAGGGACAGAGACGACCAATGACTCCTAAGTATCTACACACACACACACACACACACACACACACACACACACACACACACACACACACGAATATATATATATATATATATATATATATATATATATATATATATATATATAAATAATTGGTGGTTCTATTGTCTCTTTCTTCTCTAGAAGATGACATTGTTGTCATTACCATCCTAAAACCACCTTTCCTGAAAACTTTCTAGTGATGTTTTGGTATTCTTCTGCACTTGTACTGTGAAACATTTAAAGGCTCAATTTTTTGAAGGTAATACACTTCAAGCTCTAAATTAATACTTTTCCTCCCATCTCACCACTAAGTCTTCCTGACATATATGTATGAGGTAACAACTAATAGTCTTCTGTATAAGTAATGACTCAGACATAACCTTCATTCTAACATAAATATATAACTTAACATGGCTTATAGTTTTTCTATCTCACCTTGAATAACCCACAAATGCTTTATGCAATTTGAATTGCTGTATCTCTATATTGTGGGGTTTTTTTTTCTATAAAAATTTCATGATCTTCAAGAAGCATATGTATTTGTCCTACTTCTCATCCATTCTATCTTAAGTAAATGGTACTGCAACCTTCTAAATTCTAAAGACACATTTATCAAAAGTTGTATGACTGGATTATGATAATAATGTTCCATAGTGCTAATTACACAACCCAGACTGATGGTAGGACAGAAGGCTGCTCTCTAAAAACTTATAATATGACTCAATTGTTAAGGAAAAATCCACATACCTTACAGAACATAAAGAAGTCAAGATGGTGCATGATTCTCCTGGCATAGTCATGTAATCGAGTTTATTCCTTCTCAGGTCTCTGATGGAGTTGAATCTAAGTAACTTAGTTTTACGATGAAGCTTAGTTGTTTAAGAGCTAAGATATTTTAGGTGTAGATAGATGTTTTAAGTTGATAATGATAAGATGTGATTGAGATTGATTTACATTCAGAAATTCAGATGTACCCAGACAGGAAAGATATTTTCTTCGAGGGTGTCAAAAACAAATAGCCAAATCACTAAGAATATAACATTTATATAATTCTTGGTTGTGTCATGGCTCTTCTTGCTATTGGTAGTTTAGTGTATATATGTTTAATAACATAAATGTATATGTAAAAACTTTTTAAAATATGAAAAAACGGAAAACAAAAAACAAACAACAACAACAAAAAAAGATGGTGCATGATTGGAGCTTATGTTCCTACATTCTAAACTATTTGTTGTGAAACAGTACTCTATAACATATAGAAAGGGAAACTTAGACAGCACCTCATCCACAAATCCTTCTACATACTAACTGTTGTATTTGCAAGATGTGCTCAGGTAGTAGTGGTACAGAACTTGTGGGATTGGCCAACCTATATTTTGTTTAACTTGAGATTCACATCACAAGAGAGAGTCCATGCCCTACACTGCCTGGATATACAAGAACTGGGACTGGATAGGACAGAGACCTAATAGAACCAAACATTACAGCCAATAACTAACTAACTGAAATGGTTCTTAATGATATTCTGTTATACTCATTGACCATGGCCTTTTCCAGTCATTATACAGACTTCTTCCAGCAGCATATGGGAGAGGGTACAGAGAACCACATTTAGACATTATGTGGAATGAAAGAGTCTAAACTGTAGGTCTCCATATGGTTCCTTCCTTTGGAGATTGGGAATCCCCAGAGAAATGGAGGGGTAAAAAAATCAGGAGAACATGGCCCACTGAATCAATTAAGCAGGACTCATAACACCTCACAGAGTCTGATGCAGGATACATGGGGCCTATATGAGTCTGCACCCAGAACTCTGCATATGTGTTGTGGCTGTTCGTTTGGTGGTTTTGTGGGAATCATAACAGTGAGCCTGTGTGTCTGTCTGAATCTTGTGTATGCTCATGGGACTTCTTCCCCCTATTGTGTTGTTTTGTCTAGCCTCAGTATGAGGGCATTTGCCTTGTCCTGTTTGTTCACAGTTTCCCTGTTTGGTTGTCATCTCTAGGAAGTCTCACTTTTCTGAAAAGGAAAGAGAGGGGGAGTGGATCTGGAGAAGAGAAGAGGTTGGAGAGTGGCTGGGAAGGTTGGGAAGATGACAGATGTAGTGTATGAGAGAAGAATGTATTTTTAAAATGATAAATAATAAAAAAAGATGCCTATCCTGAAAAAGAAGAAAGAAAGAAAAGATTTTTTTCTCATCCTATAGGTTGCCTGTTAATTTGAATAACTATGTTCTTTGCTAAACAAAAGTAATTTAGTTTACTGAACTGTTATGTATTATTTTTCCTAATGTCTGCTATATAGTCTCCTATTGATAAAGTCCCTTCTAGTGCCAATAAGTTCAAGCATATTCACTACTGTATTCTCTATAAGATTCAGAGATTTGGACTCTATGTTGAAGTCTTTGATCAATTTGTAGTTGAATTTTTTTGGAAGGAAATAAGAACACACTTTCATCCTTCTATATGGGCTATAAATTTTGACCAAAACCATTTGTAAAAGATGCCTTATTTTTGCCAACGTGTATTTTTGGCCTCTTTGTCAAAAATCTGGTGGCTGTAGGAGTGTGAATTTATGTGTGGGAACCTAAATTATATTCCATTTGTTAATGAGTATTTTTATACTGGTATAATGCTGGCTTTGTTACTATAGCTCTTAGTGTAAATTGAAATCAGCTAATTCTTGGTGATATCTTCTGTGATGCTTTTATTATTTGGAATTGTTTTAGACATCCATTTTTGTTTAAACAAGAAATTTAAGATTTTCTTCAAATTGTTTGAAGAATTGAGCTAGAATTTGTATGCAGATTACAATGAATATAACAATTGTAAACTAATGCTGTTAATACATGACTTTTGGGGTTTTTCCATATTTTCTATTTTCTTCAATTTTCTTTTTCAGTGTTATAACATTTTTTATTATACAAATCTTCCACTGTTTTTGTTACTCTTATTTCAAGTGTTTTGGTTAGTTTGTTTTAGAAGGAGTCATGAATGTAATTGTTTCCTGATTTCTTTCCTGATACGGCAATCTTTTGAGCACAGTGAAGTTGCTGACTTCAAGGGAGGAGAGATAGAATACAGTCATATATAAGATATAAAGCCTGTACTGAGGAGGATTGTAAGAGGGCAAAGTAAACAAGGAATACAGTGAAAAATAAGCTAACACTAAAGATAATTTTAAAATTACATTGAAACCTGTTATGGTAGAAGCTTCTTAAAGTATTTGCATCACATATAAAAGAGGTTAAGTACAGTTACAATGTAAGGGAACAACAATGCCTTTATTAGGTACCAAATGCTCACAACAAAAACATACATTTCTACTCCTTGTAATATACCCAAAAGATGCTTAACCACACAACAAGGACATATGCTCAAACATGTTCATAGCAGCCTTATTTGTAATAGCCAGAATATGGAAACAACCTAAATGTCCTTCAGTCAAAAATGGATAAAGAAACTGGTACATTTACATTATGGAATACTACTCAGCTATTAAAAACAAAGAAATCCTGAAATTTGTTGGCAAATGGAAGGAACTAGAAATGATCATCCTGAATGAGTTAACACAGATCCAGAAAGACTCCCATGGTATATACTCACTTATAATTGGACACTAGCCCAAAAGCGATGTCCCATGAAAGTCTTCACTTACCAGGAGACTGGGATAGATGCGGAGACTTCCTATTAGTACTCTAGGTGAGATAAGTATGGGAGAATGGGGAAATAAAAGGATCCAGAGGGTCCTAGAAACCTACAAGAAGAACATTATGATGGGTGGATCTGGATCCAGGGGGGGTCTGCTCAAACTACTGCACCAACCAAAGACAATACATGCTGTAAATATTGAACCCCTATTCAAATCTAGCAATGGACAGGGCATTCTCCACAGTTGTGTGGAGATAAGGGAGTGACTTTGACATGAACCCTGGTGCTTCATATTTGACCACTTCCTCTTGGTGGGGAGGCTTCATGGCACTCAGAGAAAGGATAAGCAGGCTACCAGGATGAGACTTGATAATATTATTAATTATATCTATTATGATAGGTACAATATGAAATATCAAAATAGATTAGATTTGCATTTTGCTCATGGGTAAGGATTTTAAGCCTATTAAAAATGTTTCTCAGCTTTTGAAGTTCCTGTTAGAATTCTCTGTTGAAATTTGTACTCCATTTTTAACTAGATTATTTAGAAATTTTTTGATATCTAGTTTATTGAGTTCTTTATATATTTTGGATACTACACTTCTATTGGATGTGCAGTAAGTAAAGATCTTTTCCCATACTGTAGGTTGCTTTTTTGTCCTATTGACAGTGTCTTTGCCTTATAGAAGCTTTTCAGTTTTATGTTATCCCGTTTATAAATTGTTGGTAATAGTGCCTATGCTATTGATGTTCTGTTCAGGTAGTGATTTCCTGTGCCATCTCTGAATGTAAATGTGTATCTATATTTGTACATGTATCTACATGAAAATACGTGCATATCCATCTATCTGATTAGAAGCACTTAATATTCTTTTAAAAATCACATTTTATTCAATCAATATATTCTGTAAATAATTGTCTTTTAATATCAATTTTTCTCCAAATACATATATATATATATAATGTTTATTCAGTAAAATATTTTTCTGAATTAAAATTTATTAAGCTGTGTTTTTCACACTTATTGAGTATGTTTTATCTTTTTGCATACTCTCTAGTTCAATATTCAGTAAAGTACATTCGAGTTATGAAGTAAATACCTAATATTTAGCAAACACTTAAAAATTTAAAAAATGTACATAATAATGAAGATAGGACTCTCATACATAAGAGTATCTTGTAAACTTATTAGAGTATTTGTTATGATTTTTAATTGCTTATGTGATGATATAAATTTTACATCCATTTCAATAAACACTGAAGTGCCTAAAATGCAAGAGTAGTTGAGTGACAACACACTTCTTTTTGATAATGAGTCCTTATGTTTAAATCTTTTCTGTATTTAAAGTGTATTGTGTACTGTAATATAATTAAATTTTTTCATCACTTTTGAAAATGAAGTAACAATTGAGTGTACGATGGAAAGTTCTTATAGTATTATTTAATTATCATTTCTTAAGAAAGTTGATTTTCTAGGATTAATAGTATAAACAGCTAACATTTCAGCCATGTTTGTAATCATTTGTTTATCATAATGAGATACATACTATTTATATTTTAAGGCTAAAGATACATTTTATATTTCAGTAGGATGAATCAAAATAAAATTGCTGTTATCTATTGAGGGAAAAAAGAATTTTAAAAGTGTAGAGGATGAGGGGATGAAAAAGAAAAATTGTTGTACACTAACTATACTTAGACACTTTTACAACTAGCTTTATGTTTAATGAAGATTGGAGCAACATCAAATTTCTCCTCACTATGGGGAAGTGACCAAGTCAGGGGCACTAGTGTTCAGATCAGAGGAAGTCCTCTCTCTCCCCACAACAATGGATAATGAGCTTTCCATTGGCTACATCTAAACAAGGGGTCTAGGTTTACTGCATGACTTGTTCTTCATTGGTGCAACAGAGTGTGTAGGACCCCTGCGTCTAGATCTGCTTACCTTGATGGCATCCTTGTGGGTATCCTTAACCCTCTGGGCTTTCCATTCCCCAGTTCTTCCATACCACTCTCAGTGATCCACTCGACATTCAACAAAAATTGACAGCATCTGTCCCAATCCACCAATGGGTGGAGTCTCTTACAGGACATCTATGTTTGGCTCATATCCACTTATAAGTGAATATAGGTAATGTGTGTCTTTCTCAAGCTGAGTTACCTTACTCAGGATGATCTTTTCTACCTCAGTCCATTTGCCTGCAAATTTCAAGATTTCCTTGTTTTTAATAGTTGAGAAGTATTCCTTTGTGTAAATGTTTCTTTTCCGTTCTTTAGTTGAGGGACATCTAGGTTGTTTCCAAATTCTGGCTATGAATAAAACTTCTGTGAACATAGTTAAATAAATAATCTTGTTGTATTGTGGTGCATCACTTGTATATATGCCCAGGAATGGTATAGCTGGGTAATGAAATAGAACCATCCCTAATTTTCTGAGAAAGCTCCATATTGATTTCCAAAGTGGTTGTACAAGTGTGCACTCCCACCAGCAATGAAGTAGTGTTCCTCTTCTCCATATCCTCACCAGCATGTGCTGTCACTTGAATTTTGGATCTTAGCCATTCTGGTAGGTGTAAGATGGAAACTCGGTCATTAAGATTTGAATTTCCCTGATAACTAAGGACTTTGAGCATGTCTTTTGGTGATTCTTAGCCATTCTATACTTCTCTGTTGAGAATTATTTGTTTAGCTGTGTACCTCATTTTTTAATTGGATTATTTGGCTTGGTTGTGTTTAATTTCCTGAGTTCTTTAGATATTTTGGATGTTAGCCCTTTGGGGGATGTAGGGTTGGTGAAGATCTTTTCCCAGTCTGTAGGCTGTCATTTAGTTTTATTGACAGTGTCCTTTGCCTTTCAGAAGTTTTTCAATTTCCTGAGGTCCCATGGATTAATTTTTTATCTTAGAGCCTGAGCTACTGTTGTTCTGTTCAGGAAATTATCTCTTGTACCAATGAGTTCAATGCTGTTTACCATCTTTTCTTATAACAGATTTAATGTGTCTGGTTTATGTTGAGATCTTAAATCCACTTGAACTTTAGTTTGTGCAGGGCAGTAAATAAGATTCTATTTGCATTTTTCTACTTGTAGGCATCCTGTAGACTAGCACCATTTGAAGATGCTATCCTTGTTCCATTGTATAGATTTGGCTTCTTCGTTAAACATCAAAAGTCCATAGTTGTGTGGGTTTATTTCTGCATCCTCAATTCAATTCCATTGATCCACTTGTCTGTTTTTAGTCCAGTACCATGACATTTTGTTATTACAGTTGCTCTAGGATAGAGCTTGAGATCACGCATGGAGATTCCTCCTGAAGAACCTAAAGATAATATTTAGCGTTTATTGTGTTTTTGATGCTGGCCTTTGGTTGTCTTGGATATATGTTGAGACTCCTCACCGGTGGGCATTAGGCAACTCTTCAAATGGATCAGGTTGGTGACCTGATATCAGACCTGAGAATGTTCCCTGAACCAGCTGGGTGATCTGAGTTCAGATCTACATGTGTTCCACACCATGGTGTCTCCTCTCAGCAGGGAGACCAGAAACTGGTAGCCTACAGTTCCTTTTGAGACACCAAATGCTGGTGCTGTGTGCCACAGTCAGGTGTGTAGCTAGACGTTGGAGCCTGCACCCTTGCCTGTGTGGACCCGGGAACTTTCTGTGGATTGACCCGGTGACTTGAGGTCAGATCCCCTTTGTTTTAGGCAGTGAGGTTTTTAGACCCAGATTCTGGTGTTTTTGTAGCACTCTTCTCTGTCTGAGAAGAGAGCTCAGATGCTGAACACCTCACCAGGTGTAAGGCTAGTCCTTAGAGGCTGAGCCTGTGTTTGTATGGACTTGGGAACTTTCTGTGGATTAGCCAGGTGACTTGGTGTCAAATCCACTTGTCTTCTACACTGTTGTGTCTCCGCTTGGATAGAATACCCAGACACTGGTACTTTTGTGTCCTACTATTCCCTCTGAAACCTAGAGCTCAGAACCTGCGTGCCCAGTCAGGTGTGCAGCTACACCCAGGGTCTTTTATGTGGATTATTCAGGCTGGACCCACCAATGCTCCACAAAGTTTGGACCTCTCCCACCTGGGAATCATCAGCACTGGTGTTTTGTAGTTCTCAATTCTGTCTTTAGGTTGCTGTGAAGTCAACTTCTATCCTGCTGATCAAACACATTGTGAGTCTTGAATTCGTGGACAAAGCACTTTTTAATATTTTAATTGAATTAGAATCACATCACTTTTCTTCTCCCCTTTCTCCTCCCAGCTCCTCTCAACTACCATCTTTCAAACCTCTCTCAAGTTCCTTTGATTGATAGTTTTTTTCTTTCATCGTATTTGCTGTATTTATATACACAAATATGTGTAAATGTATATGTATAAGCAAAATATATAAGTATATTATATGAACAAATATCAATCCATCTATATAAACAAACACCTATGTATATATAGAGATGACTCACTTTCTGCTCCTTTTGTGTATATGGTTTCAAAGATAGTCGCTTTCAGCTCCTGGTAAGACTAGTTGCTGGTAGTTCCTTTTCTAGAGGTAGGCCTTTATGAAATCTTCCCCCTTCCACATTCACTTGCCTATCAATATGGCTATATTTGTGCTCTAAATTACACTGCTATTTCCAGAAAAGAATCTTTCCTAGCAGGCTTCCTGATATTCTGGATCTTATAGTCTTTCAGTGTATTCTTCTGTCATTTTTCCAGAGCCATAGATACAAGAGGATATCTATGTTATTAGGATATATCAATGGAAGCTGGATCCTTGACTTTTTTGATATTTGGATTCTTCTTTATTATTCCATAACACATTTTTAAGTAAATCAATTTAGTTTTAAGAAATGAAAATTCACATTGGTTTTTGGTAATGAGATAGGAGTGCAGACATATCCAAAATGGCTACATGGATAATCTATTTTTTTAATACATATACATATATATATATATATTTGCACACACACACACACACACACACACACACACACACACACACACACTAAACTACCTACAGCAAGAAGTGTTTGGGCTGTTTGTATTTGGCAACCTTGAAAAGAACATATTTCCTATATTGGTGCACCTAAAATTCTGGATGGAGTGGGAGGCGAGAAGTAAGGGGGCTACAATTGGGATGTAAAGAATTCCAAATGCAAAACTAGCAGGTAACTTAGATCACTAATCTCACTACATGGGAATAGTTCTGAGATGAGCTGAGATGTGGAAGTCTATGCATGAACAATGCCTCTTGTTGGTAACAGAATCCCTGTTACTTATTACTAGATACCATTCTTCATATTGCATGAATGAAGATTTGCAGATGTATTTTGTCTGCTCACACAAAGAACAGAGAGCCAGCCTCAAATTTTTTGTGCATCCAATAAATAAATAAATAAATAAATAAATAAATAAGAAGGGAATTCAGTTCCTTCATGATTCTCTGAATGGCTCATGATCCTCAGAAGGCCTAGGCACACAGAGAGATGAGATCAGGTGACTTGCAGAGGTTTAGGCATGTGCTCCAGCTCTGGCTATGCAACTGTCTGTCTTTTGACATTACATTTCCCTACAGAATCTCTGGATCCCGTTCAATAGTGTTTTTTTCTTAAATAATGGTCTCTGTTTTTTATAAAAAGGAGTTTTTTTTATGAAGTCTGAGAACTATGTTCAAAGTTTGGAATGTAGAAGAGATTATACAAAGTGCCTGTAGTAGCTTTTTCCCTAAGGATAGTGCACTCATTTGTTCCAGGATCATGGCTAGGCTTATACCCTGCACGAATTTCTGCCTGTTGAGTATGCCTTAAATCCAATTAGACAGCTGGAGTGTGCCACCTATATGTGAGTGGTTACTTATCTCACCTTCAGGTATGTCTTAGCATAGTGGTAATTTTTTTATTCATAGAGATTGCTTCTGTGTCAAATTGTATAATTGTTTCCCTCCATGGGCAACTTCTGCAATCGTGGTAGCTATATTGCAAGAATGTTTCTTTCAGGATGAAGTCAGATTGAATCACCTGAGTTGTGTGCTTTAAGTACGTGTGTCTTCAGCCACAAGGCCCTAGGTTCATTCCCCGAGGGGCAACTGAAGGCTACTTCATTAATATATATTGTTGTGGCTGTCACTAGGACTACCTCACAGTCCTTAAATGGAATGGTTCTCACATGTGGTTCTAGGAGTATGTTAGTCTATTGTGCTTGGGAGACGGAATCCTAACCAAATACCTTAAATTCCTTTGCCAATGTGTGTCTGTATGCATTTAGAGAGGAGTAGAGGAGATATAACTTCAACTTATCAGAAAATAAGTACAAGAAAATTACAGCCAACATTATTGTAAATAAAAAACAATGAAAACTAATAAATATCAGCAATGAGACCGATTCCCAAAATCTACAATAAGTTCTGATACAGTAATAAAACCACAAACTTGAGTAATAGAGATGAAAGAGGAAATTAAAGAGACAAAAATAGGAAAATAAATAAAATTATCTTTATTATCAGATGACATGGTATTATACATAAGAAATCCTAAAATTTCCAACAGATAATTTCAGGAACAACAAATAATGTCAGCAAAGTATCACAGTACAAATATTATCTTAAATAAATAGGTGGTCTTTATACTCAGTATCAATGATAACAGTGATAAAAACATCACAGATGCTATACCAGTGTATCCAAAATCAAAGTTAATTTGCACCTATATACAGAATTCTATACCAGTGAATTAGAAATAACCCTGTGAGTAACAATTAAGGCATTAATTTGAGGAGTAGATTCAGTAATCTCCTTTTTTGTCCTATTGCCCCTATATATTTCTATATTCCCATTTATTTCTTTTCAAACTTTATCTTTATACCTACGAAGAAAAAGAAAAGAGAGACATCCCTGAGTCCAACCTTGTTTTCTCTCTAAATAAGACAAATAATAACTTATAACCTATAGATATTATATGAAGTAGAGAAAAGTAAGACAGGAGGAGGTTCCAAATGAAGAAGAAGGAAGGAAGTCAATACAAAAGAAGGAGAGGGGGTCAGGCTAAATAGATGGCTCAACTATTAAGAGCACCCTCTGCTCTTCCAAAGGTCCTGAGTTCAATTCCCATAAACCACAAGGTGGCTTATATTAATCTATCATGAGATCTGATGTCATATTCTGGCATGCAGACACACATGAAGGCAGAGTACTGTATATGTAATAAAAAATTATTCTTAAAAAAAAAGGAAGGACAAATAAGACCATGGTGGTTTATTAAAAGCTTACATAATCATATTATTTTATATTACCTAAATTTATATTCAATTCATACACACACACACACACACACACACACACACGCACACGCACACACACACACCATGGTATTTAGTACGGGATGGACTGAATTTAGAGATATTTAAAGAATACATAGAACTGAAATGTGGATTTTGATAGACTACTGTTAATTGCATATAAACACAACAGTAAATCATGTATAGTTTGCTGAATAGTAAATGTGTTTTTTAATTAATCAGCCATATGAACATTTACTTTTAAGTCTGTTTGATTCTTTTTTTATACAGATGAACTCTGAATATGTAAGGGAAAGAATGTAATGGTATCATTTGAAAATGTCTATGCTGCAGTGATAATATTTTTTCTGATAAAATTATAAAACAACAACAGTCGATAGAAAGAAAGTGATTTATGTGAAGGAAACAGAAATACTTCAATCACATACAACCCTCACTTGAGATGAATTGAATGCGAATAACACTGAAATTTACACACAGAACCTTTGGTTTTTTCCAGTTTATCAAGTTATGAATAACTAATATGAATTGAAAACCTTTCCCCAAATGTAATTACTGTTTCTTCAAATGATAGATGAAGTAAACAATATACTTTTACAACTTCATACATTAGTTCAAACTAATTTCAAATACCGTGATGCCTTTGTTTTACTTAAGTTTGTAATAAATATATTGACACTTTCATCTATGAGAATATATAGGGGGACGTAATCCCCCTCAGGAACAGTCATAGGGGAGGGGAATAATGGGAAAATGGGGGGGGGGAGGAATGGGAGGATACAAGGGATGGGATAAACATTGAGATGTAACAAGAATAAATTAATAAAAAAAAAAGGGAAAAAAAACTAAATATAATTAAGGAAGATTGATAATTATTAGAATAAATTTCCTTTAATGTTTGCTTTTGAGTTTAACATGTATACTGCAGAATGTATCTGAATATTTTATATATTATTTTATATTTTAAATATAATTACATATAAATTCCATTAGAGTATTTTCTTTTTCAAAATAGTGTTTCTCCACAGTGCAGTGTTGATGCTGGTTTATCTGGTCTTAGATGTGCTATGCTGCCAACATCAACTAAAGACTTCTGCTCACACAGGAGTCCTGGCTATATCCCATCCATGAACAGCAGCATCAGTTCTAGACTTCTGCTCACACAGGAGTCCTGGCTACATCCCATCCATGAACAGCAGCATCAGTTCTAGACTTCTGCTCACACAGGAGTCCTGGCTATATCCCATCCATGAACAGCAGCATCAGTTCTAGACTTCTGCTCACACAGGAGTCCTGGCTATATCCCATCCATGAACAGCAGCATCAATTCTAGACTTCTGCTCACACAGGAGTCCTGGCTATATCCCATCCATGAACAGCAGCATCAGTTCTAGACTTCTGCTCACACAGGAGTTCTGGCTATATTTCCCTCCATGAACAATATTTGCTCTTTCCTTTCTCTACCAATTACTGACTCACTTTCATTTCCCATTAAAACAGTTAAGAATTCCTCTTTCATTTAGTTTTCATTATTGAGTTTCAAGAGACGCAAATAGGTATTACCCTCATTGTAGGTAACTCCATGGTCCCATGGGCATGCTAACTAGAGTGCCTATAACTGAACAACTCATTTCTTGTCCCAGTCATTTGTGAACAAAAGAGATTAAGAATACTATTTTTCACCAGAGAAGATTGTAAGGTAAAGTGATGCTTAACCAACTTTCTTGGTAGTATACATTTGGAACATTCTTCAAGTAAGATGTCTGAAAATGCATCAGATCTGCCTAGCTGTGCTAGAATGCTGCTGGAGCAGGCATCTCAGCCACTATGGCTTTCCTCTTCAGGGATGGTATGAATGCATGGCTGCTTTTTACCATCCCACATAACTTACAATGTCAAGTACGATACAACTGAAACTGGTTCAGAAAATAATTTTTAAAATGTAATAGACTGGGAATTTCAGATATATTGTATACAAGCTGCACTATGTTGCAGAGTAACATGTAATGGGAGATTTTTATTCTTTGAAATGACTGTCAAGGCAAAATATCTTTTAGAAGATCCCTAGATAATAGAGAAAAGGAAGACTCGGAGATTACAGAAAGGAAATCTGAACATTTCCACTACAGTTTGTGAGCTTTATTGCCATGGTTTTAAAATAAATTGTATCATAAAAATGTATTACTTATATGTGGGAAGGATATTTACCAACATTAGGATGCAGAAGGATGTGCTGGCATTTCTGAACTAAACAACAATGTGATAGTGGGCCTTGAAATTCAGTTATTCCTGAGTAAGATTTACCTTGAGCAGCATATCTGTTGATACAGAAAATAAATATCACCAATTTCATGAATATTGGACCATTTTTAATTATATTTTCTCAATTCCTCTTTGAGAAAATCAAACAGAGTGTCCAACAGACAGTGTTTTTATTATAGCTTGGCCTCTGTCTTGAGGAAGTCACAGATTCTTATTGCAAATATATCTTAAAACATCTTCATTAACCATCTTTTTTTTTGAACCCAGGTTTCTATTTTCCCTGCAATCAGCAATACAAATTCAAGACACCAAGATTAAGTGTTCTGTGTTACCAAATCCAACACTAAAGTACAAATCAGCATAGGAATCCCTCAGCTGTACTTGAAATCTCTCTCACAACCATTTGGTTTTTAGTGTCTGCATTTGAATAATAAGAACTAAATTAGGTGATTCTATATATTATTATATCTGTAATGTTTTATATTTTAGGGCAAATTATAAAGTGAACTTATGTTTTAATTTAATACCAATATTTAAATTTGCATATGTTTATCAAAAATTAAGTTGTGTACACTTCTAGCATTAAAAGTAACGCCAATGAGTATTTTAGGGGCTTCTGGTATTCGACTAACAAATAAGTGAATCATGTACCTGGAATTTGAACCTTGTACCCAATGATCTGTGGGAGGTCCTGCAGCAATCTTCCTGGTATTTCTGTATCTTTAACAATTTGCTCATATCTTTGCATTTTCATCTTTCATTAGTATTTGTTCAAGTAACCAAGAAAACATCTTGACGCCTTCTCTCACTTGGCTCAATACTGTGGACATTCTTTTTTTTTTTTATTTTTTTATTTTTTTTATTAATTTATTCTTGTTACATCTCAATGTTTATCCCATCCCTTGTATCCTCCCATTCCTCCCTCCCCCATTTTCCCATTATTCCCCTCCCCTATGACTGTTCCTGAGGGGGATTACGTCCCCCTATATATTCTCATAGGGTATCAAGTCTCTTCTTGGCTACTTGCTGTCCTTCCTCTGAGTGCCACCAGGTCTCCCCCTCCAGAGGACATGGTCAAATGTGAGGCACCAGAGTACGTGAGAAAGTCGTATCACACTCTCCACTCAACTGTGGAGAATATTCTGACCATTAGCTAGATCTGGGAAGGGATTTAAAGTTTACCTCCTGTATTGTCCTTGGCTGGTGCCTTAGTTTGAGCGGGACCCCTGGGCCCAAATCTGCCTATCATATTGTTCTACTTGTAGATTTCTAGGACCCTCTGGATCCTTTTATTTTGCTGTTCTCCCATGCGTCTCTTATCCCTTGTGGGTTTAC
Source organism: Acomys russatus (assembly GCF_903995435.1). Classification (NCBI taxonomy): domain Eukaryota; kingdom Metazoa; phylum Chordata; class Mammalia; order Rodentia; family Muridae; genus Acomys; species Acomys russatus. The sequence continues at coordinate 85,747,531 of NC_067138.1, forward strand.
AAGACTATAGTATATTTTATAATAGGACTACTTTTTTTGGAATGTCTTCCTGTTCTTAAAAATCATAACATAGTAACTTAGTGTGTGAGAAAATTAGATGCATTATTTCAGAAAGTGATAATTATTTTAATATTTACATATCAAATTTTAAATGGCATATTTGTTTCCATTTTATGTATATTGGTATTCTGCCTGCTTGTATGTGTGTGTGAGGGTGTTAGATCTTCTGCAACTGGAGTTGCAGACAGTTGTGAGCCTCCATATGGATACTGGAAATTGAACCTGGATCCTTTTGAAGGGCAGCCGGAGCTCGTAACCATTGAGTTACCTCTCCAGCCTCCCATACTTTATTCTTCAATCATTACCTTAATAAGGTAATAAGAGAAGACATGACAGTTTTGTATTTCATTTAATTCTATCAACTTTCATAGTTAGGAAATTATTTGTATTTTAACATTATATAGTAAGAATATCTATTTTGAGTGATTGAGACAGAATGAGCAGACGACTCCAATATGTGTTGATTAACAGACTACTGGGTAATCAAATGATCACACCTTACAAGGTTTTGGGGGTTTATGTCCTAATGTTAGGGGTAATTTTTTTATATGTGAACAAATGATTAAAATGTGATATTTGCATCATGCATTTTGGGGTGTATGTGCTTGCACACATGCATGTGCGTGTGTGTGTGTGTGTGTGTGTGTGTGTACATGCAAAGTATGTGTGCACACATGCTTCTGTGAAGGATATGGACTGGATTTCTTTCTAAAACAACTGGGCATATAGGAAAGTCTAAGGAGTTGATAACAAATATCACTGTTAAATTACAAAGTGAAATAGTTTTTATTTGGTCTCTGAAACAAGTTCCTTCAGTACTGGATGTTGCAAGGTTCCTTATTTTGACTGTTATTTATGCTTAGAGCACAGCATGAGAAGACAAGCCAGCACTACATGATATTATCTCAGAAATGATGTTTTGAACTTTGTATAAGAGCAGATTGTTCCCATAATAGGTATCAGTGCTTGATGTTCTTTTAAATAGAGTAATCTTTAAACTGTTGAACAAAGGGACGTATTATTTCTGAAGACATTCATCAACTGAATGCATAATGTATTATTCAATAGATAGGTATGGAAAGTATATTTATTGTGGTTGCTATGTGAATAAATATTTTATTTTTCAGAGACAAATTTTAAATATTTATTTGTTCAAACAGCTGTGTTAAAAATAATAAAAATAAAATGTCCCTCTGGGGGAAGCTACATTTTATTTGGAGATCAACACTGCAAAAGACTTGGAGTGCAAGCTAAATTTGGTGGCAGAATTAGGTTAAATTCATGAAACCAAAACAAAGTAGGATAAATTAGAAATATATGTATATATTTTTTTTTGTTCTAGAGATTGATTATTTTGCCTCTATTTGAAGCTTTGATCTTAATAAGATCTGTGATGCCTTCAGCTGTGAATAGAACAGTGACATTGCTGTGTAAATTATCACCATCTTTCTTGGAAAAGCCAAAAGTCTATTAGGGCACTGCTAATTTAGCAGACACACAATGAGCCTGAGTACCAGAAAAGAAATGAACAGCATGCTTGTGGTTTACTGAAGGACTTTCTAATACAGACCTTCTCATACTAAAGACAGTAATACTATGTTACCGTAGTACCATGTCATCACAAAGTAACTCTTTTCTTCATCCAGCTAAGCAATAAAGCCTGCTATCAAGGACCAAACAGAAGAAAGTAAATTGTTCATATTGCACTTAACGCATTTAACCCACTAGATTAACAACTGCTAGATGCGAATACCCAAAACTGCTAAAAAAGAGTGAAAAATTTAAGAGGCTAAGTCTAGTAGGAGGTTGATGGTGATTGGATGGGTACTCATGGTCTTTCCTTGCTATGAGGTGAATAGGTTTATTTTTCCAGACAATGCTTCATCTTCAACATAGTAATCATGATGTACACTCTCACTACAGACTGAAAACCATAGCAACAAGGTTTCACAGACCCAATCATGTACAACAGTGATGAAATGTAAAGCTTTTCCTCTTGGAGTTGTTTATTTATTACAGTAGCAGAAAGTCAACCCACACATAATCCTAAAATGTAATTACGCTGCTGTTCTCATTGCATCGATGGCATTGTGATCCAGAGGGCTGTTAATCTATATGTGCTGTGTTCTCAGAATTTGGTGTTTCTTATAAGTTATTATCAAGACATGGTTACATAAGAAATGCAAGTGTATTCTATTCCCAATAATTAGGAGAGATGAATGTCACATAAAAGTAATTAAGTTTCAATAAGATAAAGAATGAAAGACATATAAGAGGAGTTAGAAAAGTAAAACTTTCAAAAGTAACAGAGTTTTTTTTTACTTTAAAGGACTAAAAATAATTATTGAAAGACTATCACCGGTATTAAAATACCAAAGCAAAAATTCTGTGTTGGTATTTTGGGCAATTGTGGTATAAAATTTTAGTCATTAGACAGAATTTTTAAATGTCAATTCCCATAAGTAACTTGTGGGAAAGAGAGTCAATCATATTGTTTCTATAACTATCCATTAAAATCACATTCAAGCCCAAAGTGCTATTCTAACATTTAGTGCTGGAAGTTGAGAATGTGGATATAATTGTTTTATTCTTGAATCTTTTCATCTCTACTTAAAAATAATTTTAAATCTTAATTAATTAGCCTTATAACAATTAGAAAAAAGAATATATTTTTTCGGTGTATTTTATTCATTCATTCAGGGTATTGTTGAGCATCTAATTTATACCAAACAATGCTTTATTACTACTCTATAGTAGTAATCCTTTTCTACTTTATAAATGTGCGACTGAAAAAAATAAAGTGTAAATTGTCACAGCAGTAGGAAAGATGCTTTGAAGGCCTCTTAAGGATTTAACGATTTAGTGATAGGACTCTTAAGACTTTGAAGGCAATTTGAGATATACTCAATGAACCTTGCAGTGGGAGATAACCATTACCAATTTGTTATCCAGAGGCATTTTTTGGATTGAGTAATGGCACAGTCCCACAGAGTAGCCTGTTGAAGACATGATTTCTAAATAAAAATAATATTTGGGAGGATTACAGGATTCAACACATGGAGATCTAATGATAGTAACTAAAGTGTTAAGGGTGTAAATATGAAGGTAATATTTGAGACTACTTGTCTCACTATTGTCACTAGTATCTACCACATAATCTCACCACAATGGTAGTTTTCCTCAGCACAACTATAATTGATAATAAGGCAGGCTCCTGTGGGCTAAACTCTATACAAAAAGGAATGAATGGAAATATGTTGCTTTATTACATATGTGAAAACAACCATGCTCTGCATACACACCCACACACGCGTGCACGTGCGAGCGTGCACACACACACACACACACACACACACACACACACACACACACATATATATATATATATATATATATATATATATATATATATATATATATATTCCACATATTTTTCTCTTGAAAATTGAAACAGCAATAATCCTTCATAGGGGAAGAAATGTAAACAATAATTAATATTTATTACCTTCATTATCCAACTTTGAAAGATTATTTTTAATTAAGTTCCTTCAGATATAATTTTTAAAGTACAATTTCATTTACTAATGTCAAACTTATTCATTTTGGTGTGTACACTTTATTAATTCTTTTAGTTTGGAAGGAGAATATGAAAAGAATTAAAGAAAAAGATGATTTTTTCACATTTAAAAAGCTCAAATAACCTAAACATAAGTGTTGTTTAGCAATTTCCTTTGAGATACATATTGCATTCTTCAAGAAAGGTTGCCAAATTCAAGAAGTAAGCAACTCAGTAACTTCCAAATTTCCTGATAATAAATAGATTCAGTAAGGCCCTTCCTTACAAAGACCTATACAAAATAAATTATATTGAGAGATACTGTCAGACATACTGGGACTATATAGAAGAAGTTTCAGTGAGCCTAACCACTTGGTCAAAAGAGACAGAGATCAGCCAATATGGAAGAAGCAGAAAACCAAGAGATCTGACTGAAAAGAACAACTGCCCAAGGTTCATATTGTATAGGCAAATGTTTCATAAAGTCCACTGGAAAGACTGTACCATTGAATGGGGCTGTTGGAAAGTGGTGAAAAGTGTTTAGGAGATGAGGCTTTCTAGAACCTGCAGAGGATCATGCTTGTAAGATTTTGGGAAGTGATTAGTGAGCTTTATGTCTTTAGTATCTTCCTCTTACTCCCTTCTTTCTAGACAATAAAAAAGGAGTATTTCTTCACCATGAACTCCCAGCAATTGACTTTCAGTACACCCAGCAGAAGCTCAAAGCAGCAGTTTACTGTCTTCGACGGTAAGTTCACAAGCTCTGAGCCAAAATACACCTTGTCTAATCACAAGTTAATTTTCTCAGCCATTTTGTTAATGTCACAGAAATCTGAATGGTCAAGAAAGGATGCTGTTACAGAAAGCTAGGTAGAGGGTAACTTGATGCCATGGAAACTGGATCTGTAGCACTTTTCTAATCTCCAATCCACCTCAAAACATACACCAAAAGTTTTCATCTACAAGAGGTCGTTTACTTTTATTTAAAACAAATTAATAATGTTCCAAAGTAATTCTGCGACCCTAAAGACATCACAGATAAATTCTGCTTAAGAAAGCAACCTTGGGCTGGTGAGATGGCTCAGACAGTAAAGTCAATGGTGCCAAGGGTTATGACATAAATTTGATCCATGGAAACATAGTAAAAAGAAAAAAACTGATTATGTCCTCTGATCTTAACATACATTCTCTTACATGTGTATGCATGCAAATGTACACATGAATATGTGTACACATACATACACACACATATAGGAGGTGGGAGCGAGAAACTAAAATAATAGTAATACAAATAAAGTAATAAAGAAAACACGAGTTTGTTTTACTTTTGAGATGGTTATATTCATTCTGGAAATAATGTGATGATTAAAATGGTTGTTATTGGTATTTTCAAATTAGGAGTATATATCTTTAAATAACGTAGCATTTTCGAGTCAAGAGCTGCAGAAATATCTCCTCCACTAGCAGAGAGTGGAAGCTGCCTCTTTATGTAAATCTGTTAAAATAGAATGTTATAAAAGAAAATTATTTAGTATTCCATTTCATACAATTGTGAATGTAAACGTCAATAATTGTATACCTGTAGCCTTATTCTATTCTGATACAAACAGAGAATAATTTTGAAAAAATTCAGGTGGTAGTAGTGGGAAGGAGGAACAATCATTTTGCCAAGTCCTTTTATCTGCCATGAGGCTTGTCAAATTTGGCCCTGTGTACAGCATAGAAATCAGAGCAATTGGACCTCTGTCTACGAGGATAGCTTCTCCTTCAGCAAACGCAATAGACACAGACTCTTTTATGTCAAGACACTGCATTTAATTGCTGTGCAGGAGACAGACTACTTATTCTAGCAACGTATTTTGCATTGTTATGAAGCTGTCTCACCCTTTACAGTAGTTAAGTTCTAGCTGTTTTATAGTTCTGCTTTCCAAAGAGTCACCTGGGGCAATTAGCAGTGGAGTGAAAGGAGACAATGTATATGAGATCTTAAGTCAGGGATAGTATGGAATAATATATCTCATATTGTATAATTATTGTACTGCTGAACAAAAGAAAAACTGCATTTTTTTTTTCTTGCAATTTCTCAGCACCGACTGTTGAAACGCTCTTCTATTCCAAAGGAACATTTGTAGAAAGGGCAAAGGAGAATTTTCGCTATATTTCCATGCAAATATAATTCTTACCAGCAAAAAGAAATTGAAATAGGTTTGCATGTTTATTGTCAGGATACATTTTTTTCCTATTCATTGGACTTTGCAAAAAGCCACGGCATCATTTTTGGCCACCATACATAGTTTATCCATTAAGAAATCTTAGAAACAATAAGTTATTTGGGTTCTTTTATTATTTCTGCTCCCAAAACATTATTCTGAATTGGTACTTCAAACATTAGCATAAATTAAGTGCCATATGGCAATTATAAAGACATTATAGTGATTTCTGTGCAATGAAATTCTGATTGTGGCCTGTCACTTATGTCACACACTGATCCAGCTTTGGTCTTAGAAGATTGGCAGCTCCCTCTACTGTTTCTCTGGGTATGGTACAGAGAACCTAGCCTCACCCTTTGTACAGCTTCCTTTCCTGTGATGCTGGACTTTCACAGCTTGTCAATTAATGGCCTTCAAGCTGGCAAGCTTTCAAACAAAGGCTGACTTTCAGCAGTTGGATGGCACCTTAGGACACCTGCTTCGAAGAGCGATCTACTGTAAAAGAAAGCTCGGTTCTGCTATTAAAGCAGAGCCTGTGAATCACACCCTTTCTCTGGAGGTTTCTATTTCTGTATACATCCGTCTGGTCTGTTTACAACAGATGCAGGCTCTGAAAAGCAGTATTGCTTGGCGATAAGAATGTGTAGCTTCATAATCTTATTTCTTTTATATTTTTTGCTGAAATATTTATTTTTACGTAGCTCAGAATAGTGGGTAGCTTACTCTTCTTGACCTCTCTCAATGGTATGTGCAAAGCAACATTATGCTGTCTTTACCTCACCAGATTTATTTCTTATAATATGGTCTACATTTTTTTTTTCGAATTATGCTTTGTTTTTGTGATGATAAAGGAAAAAAGAAGAGACAGGTGCTTCTCTTTCCTCAAATAGAAATTTCCAGAAACTTGTCTGCATTTGTAATGACCTTTTCTTGTACTAAGAGGGTCGTCTATGTAGCTAGGAATAAAAGTACTCATTATGCTACAGTGTCTCATCTACTTCAGCTTAAGTGACAGGGACAAAATACCCGGCTTCATCTGTTAAAACATGTAGAACTGTAATTACTTTCTACTTTCTCTGAAATGAATTTCAAAAAGAGTGTAAATTATGCCATTAAATTAGTCTAAAACATATAAGACAATAGGAAATAAAACTTGACTCCATTACCTTCTCTGCTCTTGGAAACATCATTTGTTTAAAAGTGATAATGTCATTTTGACATAGGGACTCCTTCCTTTTATCATTGTTTGGTTCAGTTGGGTTTCATTTTCTTTCTTTCTTTCTTTCTTTTTTTTTTAAGGTACATTTTTCAGTGTAGTACATGCTAGCTTCAAATACTCAACCTTCCCATGTCTACCACCTAAGTCTTGATATCATAGGCATACAGTATTAGGATTTACCTGATGTACCTTTTCTAAACTCAACCCACGATGATTATTATTACTTTTCAAGTAAACCAGTCCAACATCACTTTTTTTTTAACTCATGAAGACATGACAAATGACAAAAGACAAAGTATACTTCACTTTTATGGAAAATAATCCTGAATCTTTGCAGATACGTAATTGCTTTAAATAAAATAGTGGTGCTATAGGGCATATCATTTAGAACAAATATTTTTCCTCTTGAGGAAATTAAATGTTATGTAGAGAGGATGCCACTCGCTGACAAATATATAGGGAATGTCACTTCTTCCCTGTATTATTATTAAGGTATCATAAGAAAGTGTCAGGTTAAACTGATACATACAGTTTTGAAGGGATGGTGACATATTGATAAATAAGTTAATATGACAAAAGCCATATAAGAATATACATACAATATTTTAAAAATGAAACAAATAACAATCAAGTAAATAAATAATCAAATTCTTGCAATAGCATATTCTATGAAATGACAACCTCTACATGGTAATGAAACAATCCTGTAAATTAGAGAAATGAATTGTTAGTTTTACTGTATAGCCAGACTACAGAAGTTTTTACACGTGATTCTTTAAAAGGTTATCTTTCTGCTGGAAATGTTTCATAGGGTAAAGTGTGGTATTCCATATCTTTAGTTTCAGCATAGAAAGGCAGAAGCAGGTGGGTCTCTGAGAGCTCAAGGCAAGCCTAGTCTATTTAGTGAGTTCCAGGCTAGTATAAATTACGTAGTGAGACCATATCTCAAAAGAAATGGAAAACAAGCAAGCAAGTAAGCAAACATACAGTGTGTACCGTGAGGCCATAACAATGGGCTCTAAATAATAATAACACATTGATATTTTCAACTCTATTATTTGGCCTATTTTCTGCTCCCTGTCTACCCCCTCTTTTAATTGTATTCACTAAAACACAAAGCTGTCGTATTGAGATACGAATCGTTTCCTCATCAGGTATCTAGCTTCTAGCTTGCAAGGATAAGATCCAATAAACCTTTAGTTCCACCATGAATTCATACTATTAAAGCACAAGCATGATGGCTATGAGCCTTTATCTCCTACATAAATTCTGACTCGAAATCGGACCAGACACCATGGTCATCAAGAATTGCTGAAACAGCGGCTCTTCCAGCAAACATATGAAAAATTTACTTAAAATAAAATTTCAGCATGAGACATCATTGATTTAGATAATGATTTTTAAAATTCTCACATCTATTGTTTTATGAGAAATAGCTGCTTATATGACTACTTGTGTATATCTTTGTAAAAAATCTTTATAGTAAAATATCTCATTATGGAAGTAGTACTTAGTCTTTTGCTGAGAGATTAGGTTTTGTCATCACTCAATATGAAAAATAAATTGCATATTTATTAGTAATCATTGCAGAGGAATTTGAAATAAGTCAATGATTTGTAGATGTTCAGGTATTCCTGGTTATTAATATGGAGAAGATAGACATATCTATCAATAGTGTACATCAAAGCAGTTTTTCTTTTGCAGATGCTTCAAGAGTAATTAGTTGTATTCCCTAAAAAGCCATGAACACATTTTGTGTTTGCACAAACAATATTAGTTTCATGAGACAGAAAGACATTTTTACAGAAAAGCATTGCCATGTGATCTAGTCACTCCTGCTCACCTAGGAACTACATTTTTATATATTCCCATCAATTAATAGCCTCAGTTATGATTTATATAATGTACAATACAGAACACCATGCATGCTTATGTTTGCTCGTGCTGCTGGCTCATTGTAGAAGCAACTCCTGATCCAATTAAAATGGCATGCTATATTCTAAGGAAAGTGATCACAAACAGTGTCAAAGCTGTCTATTGCTCCCTACGTTCCTGTCTCTCAATTTCAAGTGATAAGGCAGTGGAAGTTGACTGTACATCAACACATGCCTAGTTGGTTTTTCATTTGTGAATCTTGGTACTTCAGATTCTGAACTGTCTATCTCGTGTGAAAATGTGATCATATATCTTGACATAAATGTCTGGAAAGCTTTAAAATCACATTCTTTCAAATCAAAATGACACCTTTATATTATTATCAGCAAACAAACATACCGCCAGCTACTGGTGGTATTCTTAGCAGAAAACAATGAAAACGATCATATACTAACACAAATCAAGTATACATTTGACTGTATTTCATCTCATTAATTTAAAAATGATTAATAGAGCTATTGAGAATAATCATAGCCGTTGAAACAAAAGATTGTAAGACCAAATACATGAGTCTTATTTCTAGGTAAGAATAAAAGCAACTGAAGTCTGGAGGGCTTTTGAATGATTTCAATATTTAATTGAGAACATAGGTCTAAATATGTGGTATAAAATTTAAATATAATTGACTGAGTTATTTCTTTGTACTTAAAATTGAATCAAATTAATGTGTTTTCTTCTTTTGACAATGATTTTTTAAGAGACTGTAATTTTGTCATTTTTCAAATATGAGATTAATATCCCTATTTGTGTTGTTTTAGAAGACAGTTTGATTTCTAGTCTGTCTGCCTCTCTATATATGAATACTCTATGGTTGACTTACTTTTATTTTCTATTGATAAATTTGACACACAGAATATTTCTGGATTTCAGCTAACAACATACTATGAAATTGATTAAATAAGATTCATTAAAATGTGCAGTAAAATATAATACATTTGTTGAGAAAGTATTTAAAATGTACACTCACCCCCAGAGCCTCTTCCAACTTCCCGAAGGTTTAAATAGCCTTCAACCGTCCCCATTAATCTAGCTGTATCACTGTAGTTGCTTCCCAAAAGTATTGGTGTGCTCACTGCTACCTGAGGTCTCTATCCTCTGGCCATTCCTGCATTGCACCCTTCCCAGATCCACCAGTTGTGATCATGGGTGGGAAACAGACAAGGAATGGCACTTAGCCATTCACACACCCTTGAGAAATGATCATCAAGACTCTTACCTGTTTCATAATCAATGTATTGTTGTCTCTATCAATAGCTTGACTTCCTTATAAGTTTGGTTAGTTCTCTATTTTATTTTATTTTGCTTTTTAGTTTTTCTAGACAGGTTTCTCTGTGTTATCTTGGCTGTCCTGGACTCACATTATAGAACAAGCTGGCTTAGAAGGCACAGAGAGTTTGGTTAGTTCTTTAAAAAAAAAAAAAAAAAACTTTTAAAAATATTTATTTTTAATTTATTGGCTTTACATTCTTATTATAGCCCCTCTCTTGTCTCCTCCTAGTTCCACCTTCCCTATTTCTTCCAGCCCCTCCCCTAGTCCTCTGAAAGGGGGGAGTCTTCCTCCTCTACCATCTAATCCCAGCCTATCTACTCTCGTAAGGACTCCCTACATCTTCTTTCTCTGTATCCTGGCAAGGTCACTTTGCCAGGAGGAAGTGATAAATGAATGACAATAAAGTGCATGTCAGAGGCAGCCCCTATTCCCCATATTAGGAGATTCACATGGAGACTGTGCTGGCTAACAACTACATATGAGTAGAAGTCCAGGTACTCATCATGCATGGTCCTTGGTTGGTGTAGGAGTCTCTGCAGGTCTTCTTGGAATAGATATTGGTCTTCTTGTCAAGCTCCTGTCCACTTCAGGTCTTTCTATCCCACAACTTTCTACCCCCCCTGTGCCCTGCCCCAGTGTTTGGCTGTGAGTCTCAGCATCTGCTTAGTGCCATTGTTGGCAACATTAATAAGAAGGATATGGAAAAAATACTTTCATCAGTAAGATGAAGGAATCAGGGAAAATATTTTAGAACATTTTAAAGACTGGCTTTGTGTGACTTAGTGACTGGTCTGGCTTTGAATGGTATTGTGCCCTAGAAGTAGTTGGTGAAAAACAAAACTGAGATTTCAATATTTGATTCTTTATTGCAATATCTGGATATTCTATGTGACTTTTCTACTATTATTTTTAAAAATAATTTATTCAGATTACATCCTGATTGTTATCCTCTCACTTGTATCTTCCAGTTCCTCTTCCTCACTCTTCCTTCCCTTTTCCCCTCCCCTGGACATCTGATAGAAGGGGTCTTCCTACCCACTATATAACCATATCTGATTGAGATATCTTGCTTCCTTTTCCTCTGAGTGTCCAGATGACTTCTCACCAAGGGGAAGTGGTCAAAGAGGGACAACAGAGTTCATTTCAGAGGCAGTCCCTGCTCTCCCTACAACCATGGAGAATGAGCTATCAATTGGCTAGATCTGAATAGGGGGTCTAGGTTTATTACATGCATTTTCCTTGTTGGTACAGCAGTTTGTGCAGGCCCCTATCAGTCTGGACCCACCAAGCTTCTTGTGGGACTTTTGTACACATTTTTCCATACCCCTCTGACCTGGACAGCAATAAAGAGTCCCAGAATCTGTCCCAATCCCCTGCTGAGTTAAGACTCTCAGATAACATCCATTTTGGGCTAATACCCACTTAGAAGTGAGTATGTAGAATGTGTGTCTTTCTGAATCTCTGTTATCTCACTCACTCACTAGAATGATCATTTCTAGTTCCATCCAATTGCCTGCAAATTTCATGGTTCCTTTTATTTTAATATCTGAGTAGTATTCCATAGTGTAAATGTACCACAGTTTCTTTATCCACTCTATGACTAAGGGACATCCAGGTTGTTTTCAGGTTCTGGCTATTACAAATAAGGCTGTTATGAACATAGTTGAAAAAAATGTCCTTGTTGTGTTTTGGAGAACCTTTAGGGTATATTCCAAGGAGTGGAATAGCTAGGCCTTGAGGTAGCAAATTCCCAAATTTCTGAGAAAGTGCCAGACTTATTTCCAAAATGATTGTACAAGTTTGTACTCCCACCAACAGAGAAGGAATGTTCCCCTTTCTCCACATCCTTGCCAGCATATGCTTTCACTTGGGTTTTTCATTTCAGCCATTCTGATGGTTGTAAGATGGAATCTCAGAGTAGTTTTGATTTGCTTTTCTCTGATGACTAAGGATGTTGACAATTTCTTTAAGTGATTCTAGGCCATTCAGTATTCCTATGTTGAAAATTCTCTGTTTACCTCTGAACCTCAATTAATGTAAAGTATCTAGGTATAACTCTAACCAAGCAAGTAAAAAGACTTATATGAAAAAAAAAACCTTGAAGTTTCTACAGAAGAAAATTGAAGAAGATCTCAAAAAATGGAAAGATCTCCCATACTCATGGATCAGGAGAATCAACATAGTAAAAATAGCCATCTTACCAAAAGCAATCTACAAATACAATGCAATTCCCATCAGAATACCCATACAATCATTTACCAGTCTTGAAATATCAATTCTCAATTTCATATGGAAAAACAAAAAACCCAGAATAGCTAAAACAATCCTGTACAATAAAAGATATTTGAGAGGAATCTCCCTCCCAGATCTCAAGCTGTACTATAGAGCAACAGTAATAAAAACAGCATGGCACTAGCATAGAAATAGGCTAGTTGATCAGTGGAATTGATTCCAAGACCCAGAAATAAACTCATATACCTATGGATACTTGATTTTTACAAAGAAGCCAAATCCATACAATGGAAAAAAGATAACATCTTCAACAAATGGTTCTGGTCCAACTGGTTGTCTATATATAGAAAAATGCACGTAGATCCATGTTTATCACCCTAAATAAAACTCAGTTCCAAGTGAATTAAAGATCTCAACATAAAACCAGATACAAAAAAAACTGTCAGAAGAAAAAGTGGGGAAGAGCCTTGAATTCATTGGCACAGGAGACAACTTCTTGAGCAGAACACTAGCAACCCAGGCTCTAAGGTCAACAATGAATAAATGGGATCTCATGAAACTGATGAAGAATGGTTTTGCTTTAAGAGAGTATAATTTGTAAATGGAGTCTCTAGTTCTACAAGTGTGCTTCACAGTATCTTTTTTTTTTTTTTTTTTTTTTTTTTTTTTGCCTTGCAGCTTTCTAATTTATTTTCCTTTTGTCTTTCTACCTTCGCTTCCATTCCCTCACTTTCCCTTCCTTCTAACCTTCCTTCACTTTTTTCCTTGATATTTTGCACATGTTCCTACTATATAGGCTATAATGGCAATAAGCTCTCTATCCTCCTTGCTCAGTCTTTCCAATGCTAACTCTACAGGCAATTTAATTGTGCATGGATGATACTCTTAAATTATGTACAAACAACTTAATTTTTATACAAACAAATATTGTTACAAAGGGTTTTTAATTTTTTATTGATTTTTCTCTATTGTATAAATATAGAACACTATGTGTTTAATGGTGTTTTCTTCAAGATATCTTTAAATTTCTCTTTCTTACATTTCTTTGGCCCATTGCTTCTTTAAATGAGTATGCTAAATTTTAATGTAGTTATCAACTTCTGAAATTTATTGTAATATTATGGTCACAAAACTTAGTCGGCATATTTTTAATCTTTATAAATTTGGGAAGATTGTCTTTTGTTGTAACACAGGATCTACTTAGAATATGCTCTCTGTACACTGGAGTGTACATCCTGTACCTGTGGGATGGAAGCAGCCTAAACCAGAACCTCCATTTTTCTAAACTATTTTGTTCAAAGTTTCTGTATTAACTTATGTCTGATTTGTGCATTACTGAAAGTGCTCTGTTTGAGTCTCCAACTTTCATCATATTGCAATCTCTTACCCTTGGGCTTATTACTACTTGCCTTATACATTAACTGTAACACTATTGTGTGTTCACATAGGTATAATTTTTAAATATATGGTACAGTGGTCCCTTTTTCTCTTATTGTACACCTTTTTGACTTTACCTAGCTTTTGTTTCTCCCTTATTTATGGAAGACAGCCTTTGAGATTGAAATAATTTTGATTGTCCTTAGTAATTTAAATGCATCACCTTGTTCTCTCCTGGATGCTATGTTTCAATACAGAATCCTGATGACAGGTGACTTTGAATCTGTTTGGGAAGCTTTTTTTAATCCTTTTTATTTTGACGGTTTATTTGTTTTTAATTAATGATGGTTTGGTTATCATGTGTATAGAAGAATCTTATCCTTGAGTTCATTAAACTTGACACCTCTATACTTTCTGTCCTGACTTTTGAAGAACTGTTTTTTTTTTTCTTCATTAGGATTAAGAAGTATTTAATTAATCCTTCTTAAGTATGTGTTCTGCTAACATTTAGACAATTTCTCCTGTGTCTTGAATTCATATGTTAGATCAATTATTGTTTATGTCTTTTGAATTCTTTATTAGACCTCAGAGATTCCCATTAGTGTTCCTAATTATTTCAATTTTCTTTTGTTTCTTTGACAAAAAAAAAAAAAAGATGACTTTATTTTATTTATATATATATAAGTGCGTTGATTTTTTTTTTAGGTTCACTGTTTAAAGCGTTAAAGCTAAAGATTTTTTGCTGCTTTGTAGTTGTTACTGTATTCTACATCTTATATTTATATATATTTTATTTTTATTTATTTATTCTTCTCTCATTCATTACATGCCACCTGCTGTTTTCTCTTCCTCCATTCCTTCCAGTCTTTCCCCACCCTCTCTCTTTTCCCCTAGATTCACTCCTCTTCTTTTTCCCTTCAGGAAAGGACAGCCTTCTTTGGAATATAAAACAAACAGAAAAGAACAAGTTACAATAATTATAGGCACAAACCATCATATCAAAATTGGACAAGGCAAACAAGTAGAAAGAAAAGGGCTGAAAGAAGAAGAAAAAGAGTCAGAGATACCATGCATTCCCACTGTTAAGAGTCCCCCAAGAACATCAGCCTACAAAATCATAGCATATATGCAGAGGACCTACATCACATCCATAGAGAGTCTGTGACTTGATTTCAGTCTTGCACCCACTATAAGGTCTGCTTAGTTGATATTGTGGGCCATGTTCTCAGGGTGTCCTTGTCCAGTCAGGCTCCTCCAATCATTTCCCCCTCTTCCATTGGGCTCCCCAAACTCTGCCTAATGCTTGTCTCAGGGTTCTTTTTCTATTTCAATCACTTGCTGGATAAAGCCTCTCTGATGAGGATTGGGCTAGGCTGTAATCTATAATTACAGCAAACTGGCCCTCTATAATAATGAATGAAATGATTCCTATTGATATTATTTTTACATTTTAAGATGAATTGATTTATGTTTTTGAGACTTTTCTCCATTTATCATGAACTGTGGACAATGACCCAATGGAGTCCAAGCTGGCTTTTAACTCATTACTCTCTAAGCTTCACTTTTTGAAATGCTAGAATGGCCGGCATACACCAATAGCTTTTTTAGGATTTTTAGTTTTGATTGTTCTTATTGGGTTTTTCATGTGTTATGTTTTCCTAGTTTAGCTTCTATCCATGAATCCTTAAAATTCACTACTTCAAAAATATTGCTGAGTTATTTTATAATTTAATAAGTCTCTTTGTAGACAATTGTAGGTTCTTTGTGGTTTTACTCCTAGATGCTATCAGACTGATTCCTTGTATTCATTGTACCTGTATTGCTTCTAAAACTAGCTCAAAATTAACAGGTGTTCTTAGGAGAAATATTGTTTATTATACATGGAAAAGTGATTGTCCTTTGAACTCCCTCATGCCAGCTTCCTAATCCCTGAGATTGTTGTCAAAATAACTCAGAAAAGAAGCATGAAGCATAAGGTAGAAAATATGCTGAGGTTTGTTTGTTTGCTTGTATTAGAGTAAGCAAAAGGACACATTCAAGATAGAGAGTAAGGGATGAAGTTCCAGTCTATGCAAGGTCCTTGGTTGGTGTTTCCATCTCAGCAACTCTGCAGGTCTTTGTTAGTTGGCGCTGTTGGTCTTTTTGTGAAACTCATGTCACCTCGAAGTCCTTTTCTCTTTCCCCCCACTTTTCCATAATGTTTCTTAAATATTGCCTAGTGTTTGACTATGAGGTTACAATCTGTTTCAAGGTGTTGCTGAGTGGAGCCTCTCAGAGGACAACTCTGAAAAGCATAACAAAGTATTGTTAATAGTGTCAGGGGTTTATTCTCTCCCATGAGATGAGTCATGGGTTGGGCCAGGACTGGTTGAACATTTGCTCCATCTCTGCTCTATCTGCACTACTTTATCCCTGCATATCTTGTAGACAGAGTGAATTTTAAGTCAAAGATTTTGTGGGTAGGTTGACGTTCCCATCCCTCTATTAGGAGACTTGTCTAGTTAGAGGGTGTCCTCTTCAGTCTGTATGGCCCCTGCTTCGAGGAGACTCTACCTGTCCCCTGGAAAACCTACCATTATATACGTCTTCAACTTATCAAAGAGATGCCCCATCAACAGTTCCTCTTTTCCCTACAGGCCTTTTGTCCTCCTGTGACAGATCTCCCTAGGTCTGATCTCCACACCCATATCGCTCTGTGTTTCCAATCCTATCCTGTTCTCTCTCTTTAGCTACTACCAATGGCTATTCTATTTCCACTTATCAATGATATTTAAGCATCTTCAATTGACTCCTGCTTGTAACTTTTCTTCCTTGGGTCTGTGCATTGTAGTGTGTTTATCTTGTACCACATGACTAAAATCGATTAAAAAGTGAGTACATACCATGTGTGTCTTTCTGCTTCTGAGTTACCTCACTCAGGATGATCATTTCTTCTTCCATCTATTTGCCTGCAAATTTCATGATTTCATTGTTTTTAAAATCTGAGTAGTATTCCATCTTTTAAAGGTAGCTCAGTTTCTTTATGCATTCTTTGATTGAGGGGGTCTAGGTTATTTCCAGATTCTGGCTATTATGAATAAAGCTACTCTGAACATAGCTGACTGAGTATCCTTGTCATATGGTAAATCTTCTTTTGAATATACACCCAGGAGTGGTATAGCTGCGGTAGCACTATTCCCAGTTGTCTGAGAAAGCACCAGATTGGTTTCCAAAGTGGTTGTACAAGTTGGTATTCCCACCAGCAATGAATGAGTATTACCCTTTCTCCATGTCCTTGCCAGCATGTGCTGTCACTTCAGTTTTTGATCTTAGCCATTCTGATGGATATAAAATGGAAACTCAAATTCATTTAATTTGCATTTCCCTAATGACTAAGGATACTGAGCATTTCTTTAAGTGCTTCTTGGCCATTAGCGATTCCTTTGTGGGGAATTCTTTGTTTAGCTTTGTGCCTCATTTTTTATTGGGTTATTTTGTTTGTTTGTATTTAATGTTGTGAGTTCTTTACATATTTTGGATATTAACCGTCCATTGGATTAGGAATGGTGAAAATATTTTCCCCATCTTTAGACTGCGGATTCTTTCTGTTGACAGGGTCCTTGCCCTTACAGGAGCTTTTTAGTTTCAAGAAATCCTGTACAAAGATGTAGCCAAAGAGCAACTCAAGTTTCAAGTGAGTCCTCTAGTAAAGGGAGCAAGGGCTCTCTGTGACATGGACTATTTTGGTTACTTCCCCCTTGATGAACTGCCTTGCCAAGCCACAGGGTAAGAGGACAGGACTGGATGAGCTGGGATGTATGGAAATGTATCCTGAGGAATAGGGAGAGGGAGGGAGGGTGGAAGAGGGAGGTTAGGAGAATGGTGCTATGGCCAGGATGTAATGTGAATCAATAAATAAATCAATAAACAACAAATTTATTAAAGAAAAGGAAGTGAGAGTGCAGAAAGTTTAAGGAGATCATGTGTAAGACACATTCTCAAGGGGTTAGACTGTACAATAACAAAGAAAGCCATTGTATCAATTATTATTTTTCACAGACTTAAACTGTATTGAAAATTTCTAGAATAGGAAATATCTAAGACTTCCTGTCTAGGTAACTATCAAGATTGAGACAGAAAGCATAATAGTATTTGCTTTTTATCAGAAAGCTTCCAGCCATGCAAAAATTTCATGTTTAATATTTTTGCAGACCAATACTTTTCTGTAGCGTTCAGGATGTCACATCTTATGGAGTAAAAGAGAAGACACAATCCCCATGCTTCCGATAATTTACTTGGTCCTAGAATTCCAGGCTACAGTTTTATAACTTACTGATGAGAGAAAGGTTCATTTTCATCTTCCAATATCTAAGTCAATATGTCACCACCCTTTAAGAACTGAGCCCTTAAAATCATTAGCAAGTAGGCATTGAATTGATCTTGCTGAAATTAGGGTAAATGGGTTAGTGTCTTCATGGTGAAGATTTCCATACCTCAAATGATGACCTAAGAGTCCCAGACACATGAAATTAGATAACCATGGTGCACCATAAGGTGCAAAGGAGAAATGAAAAAAAGTAGAAGTTAAACATACAAGGTCCTAAGACTAGTAATAATTAGTTAGACTGTCACAGCTATAGCCCATTTTTTATCATGATAATTCAGGGATCCAATTTCAAGGCTGTTCCAAAAGGTATAGTGATGTCTGACATGGTTTGAACTTGACGTTTTATATAGTGATACCCAAGTGATATCTTAATGGAGCTATCAGGCACTCACAGTGTTAAACCTTTATTATAGCACAAGTGTTCTTCTGGGTGGTTGTTTGCTTGTTTTTGGTTTGGAGATTATAATTGAATTACAACATGTTTTCCTTCCATTTTCTTCCTCCAAATTCTAGCATATACTCTGCCCTGCTCTATTTCAAATTTATAGCAGGGCTATCTGACATAAATGTCATGTGTTTAAGTCATATATATGTGTTTATTGTGTTTATTTTAATATTGAAAAGATCTCACCTGATTTCTGTGACTTTTTTTTTCTTAAAGATTTTATGCTAACAGATGAATGCGGTCCTATACAGTCTGTCAGGAATATTGCTCTCCAGAGAAGGCAAATGTTCTGGCAATGGCTTTTAATGGATAACGTTAGGATCTCATTGCACATTTCACCTTTCTAGAGATCTGAGATGTCCAATAGGAAAGAAGGTACTTTATAATTCCAGAGGCTCAGTTATGTGCTGAGTCATCTGGAAAAGAAAGAAAGGACCATTAACAGTTTTAAGACACCTGGGGAGGTAAAAATCACAGACTAGTTATAATTTTAATGGCCAGCATATATTGTTACAAGATCACACATAGGGAGTTAAAAACTCATATTAGAGTCAATGAGTGATTCAGAATTACACCCTCATTTGGGCATAACAATAGAAGAAAATATTGTTTATATTTAAGGAAGTCATGACTCTTTTAATCTGATTCAATTCATTTGAATATGATTTTTCTTTTTTTCTTTTTTTTTTTTTTTTAGACAAAGTCTATGGAAATTGTTTGATCTTTCCAACAATAATGACTGTTTTAAACAGAAAACATGGCAAACAATACAATTTGGTTAACAAAGTTAATCAGCATTCTTTTTTTTTTTTTCTCTTTTTTTTTTATTAATTTATTCTTGTTACATCTCAATGTTTATCACATCCCTTGTATTCTCCCATTTCCCCCCCCCCCATTTTCCCATTATTCCCCTCCCCTATGACTGTTCCTGAGGGGCATTACGTCCCCCTATATATTCTCATAGGGTATCAAGTCTCTTCTTGGCTACTTGCTGTCCTTCCTCTGAGTGCCACCAGGTCTCCCCCTCCAGGGGACATGGTCAAATGTGAGGCACCAGAGTACGTGAGAAAGTCGTTTCACACTCTCCACTCAACTGTGGAGATTATTCTGACCATTGGCTAGATCTGGGAAGGGGTTTAAAGTTTACCTCCTGTATTGTCCTTGGCTGGTGCCTTAGTTTGAGCAGGACCCCTGGGCCCAAATCTGCCTATCATATTGTTCTACTTGTAGATTTCTAGGACCCTCTGGATCCTTTTATTTTGCTGTTCTCCCATGCGTCTCTCATTTAGAGTCCCAATAGGATGCCTTCCCCTCTGTCCCAGTTTCCTGGTAAGTGAAGGCTTTTGTGGGACATGCCCCTTGGGCTAGTATGCAGATATAAGTGAGTATATGATTTTTCTACCTGAAATGTCAATAGCTAATATTTCAGCATTAATAGAGAGGCACAAATAGAACAAATTATTATTATTATTATTATTATTATTATTATTATTATTATTATTATTATTATTATTATTATTATTATCATCATCATTCAAAAGTTTGATTGCCTGTGTCTTCCTGGCTTAACTTCCTCTCCTATGGTTTTGGTTTATTTTATTTTATTTATTCACTTTACATCCCAATCATATCCACATTCTGCCTCTTCTTCCAGTCCTACCCTCCCTCCCTCTTCCTTCTACACCCCTTCCGCTACTCCTCAGAAAAGGAGAGTCCCCAGTAGCCTTCCCCAACACATCAATTCACACCAGAACTGAACACACTCTCTTCCAAAAGTCAGAGGCAAGGCAGACCCACTAGGGGTGGATATGAAAGCATGCAACTGAGTCTATATCATAATCAGTCCCTGCTCCCCTTACTAGAGGACCGACATGAAGACTAAGCTACCATCAACAACCTATGTGTGGGGATGCCAAAGTCGAGTCTATGTAAAGGCCTCCATTGGTGCTTCAGTCTAGGCAGGTCCCTCTGCACCCTGATTGGTGCCTCTGTTGGTCTTCTTGTGGCACTCTTGTCACTTCCAAATTAATTTTGAACCCCCAGGATAGATGATGCTAAGTATTATTTTGCGATTTAAAAAATATGTGTGTGTGTGTATGTGTGTGTGTGCCTCTGTGTGTGTGTGTGTGTGTGTGTGTGTGTGTGTGTGTGTGTGTCCCTTCATGTCTTTATGAATGCCTAAAGAGTTCAGAAGAGCAGTTGTACTCTCTGAAATTGGAGTTATTTGCTGGTATATACCAACTTACAAGATTCTGGGAATCAAAGCCAGGTTTTCTGAAAGAACAGTACTAATGTTTTATGAAACACTGAGCTGTCTCACTAGGAGCTATTGATAGATTTTTATACAAAACTGATGATAATTTGATCCCAGAGTTTAGTAATATGCTTGTAATATTACTACAGAGTTTAGTAATAGCTGGAATTTGCTACTTTTAGGGTTATTTTTCTTCTGTCTGTCTCTACTCCTCTTCTTCTACCATTTAGCCCCCTAAGACAAGAAAGGGGAAAACACATGAGAGGAAAAGGGACAACATTATCATTAGACTATGTCTTGTTGATTAAAGGTGTCCAGTTCCTTGGGACAACTTTGATCTTTGCCATAAAATATCTACTTTCTTGTTGTTCAGGTTCTTGTTGTTCTTTTTCTTGTTGTTCTAGTTCTTGTTCTTACTCCTCCCCCTCCTCCTTTTCTGTTTGTTCTTTGTCCTCCTCCTTCTTCTAATTTCTTCTTTGCTCATGACTACTTAACAAACTGCAACTAACAGTACCCAACAACCAACCAGCAGCTCTCCCATTGAGGAGCTAGCATTTAAATATCCTCTAAAAAGTTTCCAGAATTCTAAACATCACACACTTGCTGAAGCTATCGTCATCTGGCAAAAACACACCCCTGCTAGAACATGAGGCAAATCATATTTACTGGCTATGAAACAGCCTCATATCAGCCTACCTGGGATTTAAAAAAACATATTAATATAATCTTTCTGTATTTTTAAACGAAAACAGTATTTCAAAATTCTCACCACCTGCCTGTATTTCATGAAAGAAAAGGACATTAAGGCATTTAAGAAATATACTAATTTTATTCTGTCTACTGAGTATACTGGGAGTGCAGTTTAGTAACTTTTCAAATGAGAAGATGACAGAGACAGTTTGTTACCTGAATAGTCACCCAAAACTCTCTATAACATTGGAGCATCATCTTCAGCCTTCTGGCCCAATATATTTCACCGACATATTTGTGAGACAGGAACTATTGAGAACTTGCTCATCCTATCTTGGCAGAGTTTGGCTGTTGACTCTGCTGCATCTAAGCTTGTCTTTTTAAAGCCAGAATTCTGTCTGTGGTAGAAACGAGAACATTTTGCCCAGTGGCTTGTCTGCCACATTTGAAGCCATTTCCACGAGAAGATCTTTTGATGTTCATCATCCTCTTTGAGGTAGGCTGGGTTTTGCCAGGAGTTAACCTTTCTCAATGTAAGTGAATCTTTATACTATGGTGCCTCACATTTGACCATGGCCCCTGGAGGGGGAGACCTGGTGGCACTCAGAGGAAGGACAGCAGGTAGCCAAGAAGAGACTTGATACCCTATGAGAATATATAGGGGGAGGTAATCCCCCTCAGGAACAGTCATAGGGGAGGGGAATAATGGGAAAATGGGGGGGGAGGAATGAAAGGATACAAGGGATGGGATAAACATTGAGATGTAACAAGAATAAATTAATAAAAAAAATATGGAAAAAAAAACAAAAAAAACCATTTTAAGTGCTAAAAAAAAAAGAAATATACTAAAATAGAAATTTATAGCATTTATATTATAGAAAAATGTATATATTCTAAAGGCTGTATAGTGTTTGCGTATAGTGTCTGGTCACAAAATTTCACTGATATACTAATTCTGCAAAGATATAGAGGTCAGATGCAATATTTAGTGATATTGTATAGAAGACCCCAATGCCAAGGGAAAAGATGTGCGTCTCTCCCTGCAGAGTGAAGATTTAACTGCTTACCTTTCCCATCAGTGGTGATGGTGGAGTTGCAGGCCAAATGGAGCTGAGTGTTTTTCACAACATCCAGGCTATTGATCAAGGTGCTCTTCATCCTGAAACTATAAGCCATCTAGTGTCCTGACTTACTACATTGAAGCTAAGAGTAGGTGAGGATGATGCCCAATTTAGGGACAATTAATCTTCCAGTGAACTGTTTCCTGACAGTCATATGTATTTGCTAGAATTTTTTCTCCAAGAGAGGAAACTGCTAGAGATATTATGTTGTTTCATGGATGCTGTTTTGCACTTCTTTATATCTCCCATTGTACCTTGAACCTACTTCAATCCTCTCTATCCTTACTTCAGATGCTGGTAACAAAAAGCAAAATGTTTGTATATTTAATAGACTATCGATAGACAGACATTTTAGGTCTCGGTTACAATTGTGATTTTTTTCTTGTGTCAAAGATGTGTTGAGAAGCTATTGTTGTGATGGATAGGTTCGGCTCTAATGAGCTCTAGACACTGCAATGCTCTCCTTGTATCCTAACAGTATTGTCTCTGAGCAGGTGGTACTTGCTGGCAAGTGCTCTACATGACTATGGTAGTGTCTTGTTTAGGGTATTGTAAAGTCTATCTGAATTCTATAATTTAGTTTAGTTACTAGGTGGATATTGTTCATTCTTCTTACCTGCTTGTGTACATGTTTTACTCACTAAGCTGAATGTGCTAGAATTTGAGTTCATAAGTTGAGCAGAGTTGCTAAAAATATTGTGAACACTGTGACAACATTGTTAAGCAGAACAAGATGAGTTGAATATCAGCAAACTTCAAGAGAATTACATGGTTAGAATACCATCGTCTTCTTATATAGTTTATGAGAATGCCTTTGAGACTACATCGAACACTGATTAATCTCCCAGGTAAGACAACAATACTCTTTTTAATTTGGTTTTTTTCTCTTTCCATGTTCAGGCTCTAGAAGTACTTTTATTTCTTCTGTTGTCCAATGATAACAATGAAGTTAAGAGTGAAAGCAAGTTCTATAGACATATACTTGGTGGGCTTCCTCAACTTTTTGGGAGATTACAAACTCAGCCTTGCAAGAGGGCTCTAATGTTAACTGAGGTTTCTAATTGATTATCACACAAGTCAGACAACCCTGTACATTGCTTTCTGTGAGATTCAGATCTGCCTGACATATTTCAAGCCAGCAGGTGAATGTTTAAACTACCTAAATCAGATTAGGTCCCACTTATTCCATTTAACTAAATGGAAAAATTTGTTAATGATGTTTGATGATTAATTTGAGCAGGTAACTGTACATGGTAGAAACTTTTGTATACTGTTAGGACAATGTTTAGTGTATGATATCACTGGACAAAAGTTATGCTTAAATTAAGAAAATCATAAGACTGTGTCTGGCTCCAATGTGGGTGTACAGATGGCACCATGTGTGCTGTGTTATGTGGCTCTGGTAAAAAGGGAAGTTCTGTAGTGTCATAGACATGGTATAATCTCCTTTTATTTTGCCCCAAGTATGCCTGAAAATAGACTGCCATTTAAGATAGCTGATGAATGAGTCAAAATAATATGCCTATCGGTGGGATATTGTTCCTACTAATTTCATAGACAACCTCTAAAACATGTACCCTTTTATAGAATGTGATATAAATTATATAAGATGTAAAGTAATATATGATTTATCTTAGTTTAGGGAAAAATGCATCAACTATACCAAAACCACAATATTTTTGGAACTAGTATTAATATCTGAAGTCAGAACTATACCAGTATATCTCCCTTTCTGTAATGCAAATGTATCAATAGAAATTACCATTTTCACCACAAGAGAAAATTTATTATTGTAATTCCAACTTGTCTTTTATAAGATATCAACATGATCATTAACTCAGTACACAGTTCTGCCCTCAGTCTTCCTCACACATTGTTTTTCTTCAGTGAATATCAATGTAGATGGGTCACAGTACTAAGTACTGAGTCCTAGCTCTCAAAATAGCATCAATATTGCTCGTTTTAATGTTCATGGAAAATAACAGAAGAGGAAGTGGCAGAAATTTAAGAACTGTAGTACTGAAAAGTGTCAAAAATATTTTAGGCATGACATGGCTGCTACACACAAGAACTACAAACAATTCTGGTTCCCTTTACAGGGCATAAATAAGAGTAGAACTGCTGACTTTCAGTTATATACCAGGAAAGAGACCATGGGGCCTAGTCTTTCCCAAGAATACTAATGGAGGCTGACGCATACTAGGATGAAGTCATTGTTTTCAGTGCTAGAACTACTAGTAAGTTACTCATGCTCCAGTATACAGACCTATACCCATGCCTAAGTGGAAGACTGAATAAACTCAGTGAGACAAAAATAAAACACAAAATTATAATAAGAAAATCTGTTTAGATGAGAGGAACATCTTGCAGTGTGTGTGTGTATGTGTGTGTGTGTGTGTTCATGCATATGTACATATATTACATGGTATTTTCAAATAATAAATCAAGGTTTTTTTTTGTTCTTGTTTGCTTTTGTGTCATATTAGGGCTGAGCATTCCCTATTCCTCTGTGGCCTGGCAAGGCAGCCCCCATAGGGTGTAGTTGAAGAGCTGGTAAGAAAGTCCATGTTAGAGAGAGCCCTTGCTCCACTTACTAGGGGACTCACATGAAGCCAGATCTGCCTATCAGCAACATCTTTGTAGGAGGCTAGGGCTAATGGATGCAAGGTGCTCTCTTGGTGCTTCAGTCTCAGCTAGCTCTCTGGATCCTGGTTAGTTGGCACTGTGTCACCTCCAGGTTCTTTTCTCCTTCTGTTGACTTCCCAAAAGGCTCCATGGATATCACCCAATGCTTGGCTGTGAGTCACAGCATCTGTTTTGAGGAGCTTCTTAGTGGAGCCTCACAAAAGACCACTCTGCTTGACTCACGTCTGCAAGCATACGAGAGTATCATTAATAGCGTCAGCGGTTGGTTCTCTCCCATGGGGTCACCCTTGGGTTGGGCCAGGCATTGGTTGGACCTTCTCTCACTTTCTGCTTATCTCCTTTATCTTCATACTTGCACATCTTTTAGGAAGGATGAATTTTGAGGCCAAGCTTTGTGGGTGGGTGGGTCTCCCCTCCCTCTACTAGAAGACTTGTCTAGTTAGAGTGCGTCCTCTTCAGTGTCTATGACCCCTGCTTCACAGAGCTCCTCTCATATCCCCCCTATCTCTGCAAGCCTACCCTGACATAGCTCTCTAGCTTGTCACAGTGTAGGCCCTGCCCACATTATCTCTTTTCTCTATTGGCCATCTGTCCTCCTGCCATTGCTTTCCCCAAGTCTGATCTCCACCCTCATATCTGTTTCTTCTCTTACTTTGTTACTTTCAACCACTTCCTCTGTCTATTCTATTTCCCCTTCTGAATGAGATTTAAGCACATTCCCTTGGATCCTCCCTGTTACTTACCCCCTTATGGGTCTGTACATTGTAGTATGTTTAGTCTGTACTACATGACTAAAATCCAATGAAAAGTCAGTCCACAGCATGTGTGTCTTTCTGAATCTGGCTTACCTCACTTAGGATGATCTTTTCTAGTTCCATTATTTTCTGGAGGGATACAAGATCTGATTGCTGGAGTAGGGACTGGAACTCCTAAGTACAGAATGTCCAGGCCCCTGATTCTGTTTGAGTCTGGGAGTCTGAATAAGACCAGGACTCTGCATGACTCCTAGACCCTATGTTCAGCTGTCTGCCTTAAGGAGGACAGAGGAATCCAACGTTACTGCTGTAGAGGTTAGTCCCTGAGACCGGAGACCTGTGCTCTGTATGGGCAGATGGCACTAGGTCTGGGGGATCTTGTGCGATTCCAGCACCCAGAGGACAGCTGTGCAGAGCCTGGATCTGTGGTCTCCAGCTCCCAGGATGTCTACTCCTGTGTGGGAAGCACTGATGCTCATGTTTTGGGGTCAATGTTTGGGTAGTCACCATAACCACAGACTCTGATATTTTGCCATTAAGATAAAGTACACTCTGGACTTCATCATCTTAGAAGCCCATAAATCAATGTTACAAGGGGAAAACTAAATAGAAAATATTATGATAAGGAAAGACTCCACAAATTCCTATAAATTGTAAGTGTTTTATTTTTCAGCATTTGGTACATAAAGAGAAATTACTGCTTTTTATCATTCTGATTTGGCTAAGAATTATAACTATTTAGGTCAATGCCTGCACATATCTATGTATTAGGCACTTAAATAAAATTGTTAGAATACTATTATTGCATCAAGGCTGAAATTACTCTAGAAATTGTCCCAATTTCTAGTAATAGCTTTATTAGTATAATCATATCAGGTCTGGTCAGTATGATTCTGAGATGATGTGATATGGAGCACCACTACTGCATAGCATTTTACTTCCTATAACTTTTCCATACACGATGTCACAATTGTTTTAATTTCATGAACAAATGTCAAGATTTGAGAAGCCCTCACCTGGCTCTAAGTACTGGTTTAGCTTTAGTTCTATAGATCAAGAAAGCAGTGAGACGATCTTTAAATATTTAAAAACTAGTCCCAAGGTACATTGGTAAATGGAAAGAATAACTACAGGAAGAGAAAAAGATGGTTATGACTTTATATATGCCTTGAGATTCACACAGTCCCAGTATGATCCACAGGAGAGAGGCGTGTTAGATTCCCAGGAGTACTGTTAAAGATAAGACAAATTTTGGTTGTTTCAAGTAGATATCTAAGAAAGTCCTTGTATAAGTCATGTTAATATATATAGATATAGATATATCAAAACCCAATGAAGAATTTTTAAAATATATGCAAAAATTAAATTATACTAAATACACTGAAAACAAAATTTTTAGTCACGCACACTGGTTTCATTTTTTCATATCTCACTATCAATGTACACATGGTCAAATTTCTCTGCCTTCTTAATTATTATTTATTTTCTATTTTTAAGCAAACTTGTACCCTATTATAATTTCAGTTTTAACCTCACTCATGATTACTGATATGTACATTTACTAAATGTGATAGTAGCTTTTGATGTTTTTCCAAATCATAGAAGTGTTTTAATTGCACTTTGTTGTTGTGTAAATGATGAATACTTATCACAATTTAACAAACTCACAGTAAAGCAATCCTTACAAACATTAGGATAATTATCAAAGAATATTGCCCAAAGAACATTTCTTCATAAAAAGTGTGAAATTTAAAAAAATATAAGCTTGCAATTGCCTCAAACGTTAGCATGCAATGAAGGACATTCACTAATGGAGAAATAATTTGTTCACAGCATCTCAACGTATACGTCTAGAGGTCATTCACTGTTTAATAAGAGTATGAGATTTTCATGAGGAACATCTGCCTGATTTGTTGAGAGGATACAGGAAAGAGCATCAACAGTCAATATAATACAAGACAATTGACTCTTTGAGGTTTGCATTGGATTGCAAACTATAAAGAGGTACAATTTATTCTGTTCTGTTACTTATTCAAGAAGTCAATGCAAAATGTAGTAATGGGGCACTAAAAGGATTGTCTTTATGAGGAGTATACAAGGAGCAATTATAGGATAGAATATTTGGAAGTAAAGAAAACAATGTTTTATTAAAATATTGCAATAAAATATGCTAAGTATCTTTGCTATGGTTGTATTCATTATACTAAAGTTATACTTGTGGCGGGAACATATTTTGATGGACATCTACCCTCTGCTATTGTAATGTTATTTCTCCACAAAATTAAAATTAATGTGATATCCTCAATCTAACTTGAATTTGTATAACAGCAGTTTTAAGTAGTGTGACTGACAATCATGGCCTTCTGTTCTTGCCAATGCTTAATATCTTGACTATTTACGTATTATAGATATTTTTCCCAAGAAAAAATTTTTATTTTATCTGTTGCACTCAAAGGTAAAATTTATTTTCAAGAATATGAAGATATATTCCCAACTAAGCACTAGATAGTTATTTTTAATTAACATTCATTTCCTTTATAATTTTTTTGTGAATTCTACTTAAAATTAGTATGTTAAGTGTTTCTCAGCCATTTGATATTCCTCTGTTGAGAATTCTCTGTTAAGTTCCAAGCCCCATTTCGCAATTGGGTTTTTTGGTTTTGTGGTGTTTAATTTCTTGAGTTCTTTATATATTTTGGATATTAAACCTTTGTCAGATGTAGGGTTGGTGAAGATCTTTTCCCATTCTGTAGGCTGTCACTTTGTTCTCTTGTCAGTGTCACCTGCCTTACAGAAGCTTCTCAGCCTCATGAGGTCCCATTTATTAATTGTTGACATTAAGGCCTGGGCTGTTGGTGTACTGTTCAGGAAGTTGTTTCCTGTGCCTATGTGTCCCAGGCTTTCCCCCACTTTTTCCTCTAACTGAGTTAATGTCTCTGGTTTTAAATTGAGGTCTTTAATCCACTTGGACTTGAGTTTTGTGCATGGTGACAAATAAGGGTCTAATTGTATTTTTCTACATGTAGACATCCAGTTAGACCAGCACCATTTCTTAAAGATGCTATCATTTTTCCATTGAATAGATTTGGCTTCTTTGTCAAAAATCAAGAGAGCAAATGTGTGTGGATTCATCTCTGGGTCTTCAATTCGATTCCATTGATCCACCAGTCTATTGCTTTGCCAGTACCATGATGTTTTAATTACTGTTGCTCTGTAGTACAGCTTGAGATCAGGTATGGAGATTCCTCCGGAGGATCTTTTGTTGTATAGGATTGTTTTTGCTATTCTGGTTTTTTTATTTCTCCATATGAATTTGAGAATTGATCTTTCAATATCTTCAAAATATTTTGTAGGTATTTTGATAGGGATTGCGTTGAATCTGTAAATTGCTTTTGGTAAGATGGCCATTTTTACTATGTTGATTCTCCCGATCCACGAACAAGGTAAATCCCTCCATCTTCTGATGTCATCTTCAATCTCTTTCTTCAGAGGTTTGAAGTTTTTTTCGAATAAGTCCTTCACTTGCTTGGTTAGAGTTACTCCTAGATATTTTATATTGTTTGTGGCTATTGCGAAGGGAGTAGTTTTCCTAATTTCTTCCTCTGCTTGTTTGTCATTTGTATACAGGAAAGCTACTGACTTTTTTGAGTTTATTTTGTATCCTGCCAATTTGCTGAAGGTGTTTATCAGCTGTAGGAGTTCTCTGGGTCACTTATATACACTATCATATCATCTGAAAATAGGGATAATTTGACTTCTTCCTTTCCCATTTGGATCCCCTTGATCTCCTTTTGCTGTCTTATTGCTCTGGCTAGAACTTCAAGAACTATATTGAAGAGATATGGGGACAGAGGGCATCCTTGTCTGGTCCCTGCTTTTAGAGGGATTTCCTTGAGTATCTCTCCATTTAATTTAATGTTCGCTGTTGATTTGCTGTATATAGCCTTTATTATGTTTAGATAAGTGCCTTGTATTCCCAATCTCTCCAGCACTTTAAACATAAATGGGTGTTGGATTTTGTCAAATGCTTTTTCTGCATCTAAAGAGATGATCATGTAGTTTTTCTCTTTCAGTTTGTTTATATGGTGGATTACATTGATGGATTTCCGTATGTTAAACCACCCCTGCATGCCTGGAATGAAGCCTACCTGGTCATGGTGAATGATGTCTTTGATAAGCTGTTGTATTCGCTTTGCGAGTATTTTGTTGAGTACTTTTGCATCAATGTTCATAAGAAAAATTGGTCTGAAGTTCTCTTTTTTTGTTGGATCTTTGTGGGGTTTAGGTATCAATGTGACTGTGGCCTCATAGAATGAATTTGGTAATATTCCATCCATTTCTATTTTTTGGAATAGCTTGCATAGTATCGGCATTAGCTTCTCTTTGAAGGACTGGTAGAATTCTGCACTGAAACCATCTGGCCCTGGGCTTTTTTTGGTTGGGAGACTATCGATGGTTGCTTCTATTTCTATAGGCGAAATAGGGCTATTTAATTTGTTTATCTGGTCTTGATTCAATTTTGGCAAATGGAATCTGTTGAGGAAATTGTCCATTTCACTTAGATTTTCAAATTTTGTGGCATAAATGCCTTTAAAGTAGGTTCTTATGATTCTTTGTATTTCTTCGGTGTCTGTTGTTATGTCTCCCTTTTCATTTCTGATTTTATTTGGATAGTGTTTCTCTGTCTTTTAGTTAGATTGGCTAACAGTTTGTCTATCTTGTTCATTTTCTCAAAGAACCAGCTCTTGGTTTTGTTGATTCTTTGGATTGTTCTCTTTGTTTCTAATTTATTGATTTCAGTCCTGAGTTTGATTATTTCTAGTCGTCTACTCCTCTTGGGTGTTTCTGCTTCTTTTTTTTCTAAAGCTTCCAGATGTGTTGTTAAGTCGTTTATGTGGGATGTTTCCATTTTCTTTTTAAAGGCACGTCCTCGTTAGTCATCAGAGAAATGCAAATCAAAACGACACTGAGATTCCATCTTACACCCATCAGAATGGCTAAGGTCAAAAACTCAAATGACATCACATGTTGGCAAGGATGTGGAAAGAGAGGAACACTCCTCCATTGCTGGTGGGAATGCAAACTAGTACAACCACTTTGGAAAAATGGGAATAGGGCTTCCTCAAGACCCAGCCATCCCACTCCTTAGAATATACCCAGAAGATGCACTACCACACAACAGGGACATGTGTTCAACCATGTTCATAGTTGCCTTATTCATAATAGTCAGAACATGGAAACAACCTAAGTGTCCCTCAGTAGAAGAATGGATAAAGAAACTGTGGTACATTTACACTATGGAATACTACTCAGCTATTAAAAACAAGGAATTTCTGAAATTTGTGGACAAATGGATTGAGCTAGAAATTATCATAAGTGAGTTCACCCAGAAGCAAAAAGAGTTAAATGGTATATACTCACTTATATCAAGACACTAGCCCAAGGGGTACATCCCCATTGAAAACTTTACCTATCAGGAAAGTGGGTCAGAGGGGAGGACATCCTATTGAGACTTTAGGTGTGAGAAGCCTGGGAGAATGAGGAAATAGAAGGATCCAGAGGGTCCTGGAAAACTACAGGTGGGTCTGGGCTCTAGGGTCCTCCTCAAACTATGACACCAGTCAAGGAAAATATAGGCAGTAAACTTCGAACCCCTACCCAGACTAGCTGATGGACAGGACATTCTCCACCATTAAGTGGAGAAGGAGATCTGACTATCCCACAAACTCTGGTGCCCCATATTTGACCACGTCCCTTGGATGGAGATGCCTGGTGGCACTCAGAGGAAAGATAATAGGTCATCAAGAAGAGACTCGATACCCTATGAGCATATACAGGGGGAGGAAGACTCCCTCAGTCACAGACATAGGGGAGGGGAATGGGGGGGAAGTGGGAGCGAGGGAGGAATGGGAGAATACAAGGGATGGGCTAACAACTGAGATGTAATTTGAAGAAATTAATTTTAAAAAAAAAGAAATGCTAAAAAAAAATAGTATGTTAAATAATGTTGATGTGTGAGCAGTACACCATGAAAAGTCATTTTGACAGAAACTAATTTATTTTCATCACCAATAACTCCAAAATATTTAATGAAATTTCCATGTTTTAAAAAAAGTTGGCTCACCATGCCTAAAAAAATATAGCAACAATACTTTTCAAAGTTAAATTAAAATGGCAGCAAATTTTTTTCAGACCCAATGCAAGTGCAAATAAATTTCCATATTTCACAACCCATTTAACTGTGTAATTAAGGTGCTCCCACCTAAATTTCCCTTGGAAGATATTGATCTGCAAAGTGATATCATGCTAAAATATACATATAAGGAGAAGAATTAATGTAAGTCTATAAATATCTTGAAAGTGATAATTATTCTCGATTAACACCATATGCTCACAGGTGAATAAGAGAATTTCTCAGTATTTACAAATAAGCAAAAAAAAAAAAAGTCCAATATGGATTACATAAAATTGAACTAGAAATCAGCATCAACGGATAATATCGGCAAAATTTTCAGTAATGGGAACACTAACTTTGAATTATAATTTAAAAAGATAGTCTTGGTTGACCTTTAACCCACTATAGTATGCTACGATTAAGCTTCCACTTTCTGTGATTCATGATTTAATCCATTACACCTTGCTCACATGAATAAATATTTTATTTTACTAAAGTTCAGGTAATTAGACTTAGATCTACTTTTATGTTTCTTTGGTTATGAAAAACAAAAACAAAATAATAAGCTTTAGTTCATACAATGTGTTAATTTAAATGTGCATTAACAAAGGGAACTAATTGCACTGAATATCCATGTATATATTCCTACACTTGCTGCCAGAAAGGAAGGTCTGGTTCTGTACTATTTCTATGGAAGGGCACAGGGATAGCCTCCATGCTTTGTTTATGGAAGATTATCTGCTACTATTTAGCTACTATTGTTCATTAGAAAAGTGATTTATTGGTTAACCAGGACACAAACAAGAACATTATTAGCCTGCTGTTGTTGTTGTTGTTTAGTTTTGAGAGGGACAGAGAAAGGGCTGCTATAAGAATAGAAGTAAACATTAAAATCTAACAATGTGGCCTGAAGAATTTAACTGTAGGATGAGCTGTGAGCGTTGTTCAGGTCTAAATTTTGAAAACTGAAATCAACATAAAACAAGGGTAAAGTATTTTAACCAATTGAATAAACAATCACAATTTCACACTAATGTAAACCAAAACTAAATTTATTTGTAAATGAAGAAATAAAAAGAAAACTATGCCTGATGTTGTTGAATATCTACTGAGAAGAAAGGGTGGAGATAGAACTTTCCTCTCAATGATAGTTGATTCAATGAATAATTATTAGTCATACCAAAACTGATTGATGTGCACTTTAAAAATTACAAAGTACATGCTTGAGTTTTGCCTACCCATCGGATACTAAAAACAGTGTTGTAGCTATAGTGAAAAAACAACAATTTTAAACACCTGTGATAGGAGGCTTGGCAACAGTGAATGTCTCTTGATAGAATGCAAGATGACAAGTCTGTGTAACTTCCCCCCAAAATGTGTTATTCAAGCCTAGTTATGCAGAGATAGCAGACAAATGTCCAATTCATGATTTTCCAGAAATGTTTATTTAAATCTCACAAATGTTTAAGGTTGTTAAAAAGGCATATAATAAATTAACTCAAAACCTGACATGTTGTCCTTCCCTAGAAGAATGATTGCTTTGCTAAAGTTGCAATGTGAATAATTTAATTTACAAATTAAATAGCAATATTGAACCAAGCATAGGTTTCTAATTTTCCTACACATCTTGTAAAGTAATCCCTAATTTTGGGAAATGAAAAGTACTTAAGAATAAATGTTCATTTTAGTAAATAAATTAAGTCATTAGAAAAAATTCACAATTCATAGGAAAAAGATTAGTTAGGATAATTGAAAATTAACTCTACAAAAGAAAAATGAATGTTAAAATTGTTAAAGTTAAAGGCATAAGACATGGGCTGCTTCTGAAGTGGAAGCAAAATTCCTATGGGCTAGTTTTCATCATATTAGAAATGATATGCAGAATAACAACAGTGTTAAATAATTAATGCCTTCATTCAGCTCTGAACTCTGTGAGCTATAATCATAACTGACTTGTCAAGATATGCTCATTAGGGCAATAGTGGTAAGAATGTTATGGGTGATGCAATCACTTTCTACTAGTTTTAAGATATGTTTCACAAATCAGAAGTAAGGCCTGGTATCATTAACTGGGAAAATAGTGTACAGCACTATGAGAGAACTATTATTTAGGCAAGTAGACATAGTATTAAAATGTTTTAAGTATTATCTTTCTACCATATTTGGGTGCACATTTGAACCCATATCAGAGAAATTCTTTTTTTACAGTAGACAGTGAACAACAATACAGAAACTTGCAAAAAGTGATAACAGCAGCAACAAGAATGGAAGATTTCACAGAGTATGGAGAAACTATAGTCAGCCATTTTCCACAGGGTACTTAGCTTTAATAAGAAGCTTAGCAAAGTTCCCTCAGAGCAAGCAAAGGTGACTTATACACATAACCCAACCCCCATCATCCTCCATCCCTGTGTTGAGCCCTAGCAAAACTCAACTTACAGCTCTCTCTGTTACTGACTCTTCATTTGCCTGGCCCACCTGAGACAAGGCCATCAGAGGGACTACCAGGCTTGCTAACACCAGAGACAAACACATGGCTAGTGGTCAGCAAAGATCAAAATCAACAAACCCAGGGCCACACAACACCACTAGAAATGAGCTACTCTACCCCAATAAGCCATAGAGATACTATCACAGCTGAAGCACAAGAAAATGGCTGAAATGTGAGGTTATGAAAATGATTAGAGTCCTTAAAGGAGAAAAATAAAGCCCTCAAAGAAATACAGGAAAATACAATCAAACAGGTGAAGGAAATGAATAAATCTCTTAAAGATATACAAGGAAATATAACTAAACAGAAGGAAAGATAAAACTATTCAAGAACTAAACTGAAAGTGAATCAATAAAGAAAACCCAATCTGAGGCAAAATTTCACATGGAACCCTTGGTAGGAGAACAGTAACTACAGATACATGCATTACCAATAAACAATAGGAAATGGAAGAAAGAACATCAGGTGTAGAAGATACAAATGAAGACATTGATTCATGATTCAATTAAATTATTAAAAATAAAAAGTCCTGACATAAAACATCTAAATTATCTAAGATATTATGAAAAGACCAAAGATAAGAACAATAGAAATAGAAGAAGGAGAAAATGTCCAGGTCCAAGGCTCAGAAAGTATTCTCAACAAAATTCCTGAAAACTTCCACACCCCAAGGAAGGAAGTGCCCATAAACATAAAAGAAAGCCCTAGAACTCACATAGATTGGACCAGAAAAAAATCCACCACATAATAATGAAAATGCTAAATGTATAGAAGGAAAGAATATTAAAAGCTGCAAGGGAAAATGCTCGGGTCACATATAAAGGCAGACATATCAGAATTATACATGACTTCTCACCAGAACCCCTAAAAACCAGAAGGTCCTGGGCAGATATCTTACAGACACTAAGAAACTACAGAGAGTGGCCCAGAATACTATACCAGGTAAAACTTTTAATCACAATACAGGGAGAAAACAAGATATTCCATGACAAAAACTATATTTAATCAATATCTATCCACAAATCTAACTCTACAGAAGATACTAGAAGGAAAACTCTAATCCAAGGAGGTTAGCTAACCCCAAGAAAAAAACATACTCTCTCTCTCTCTCTCTCTCTCTCTCTCTCTCTCTCTCTCTCTCTCATCACCAACATCAAAATATCTCTCAACAACAATTAACAACTGATAAACTGATACAGGCTAAAGGAATGGATGTAGAAACAGGACCCAGCATTCTGCTGCTGAAAAGAAACACACCTCCTCAGCCAAAAAGAAAGATTTTACCAGAGAGTGAAGAGCTGTTAGACTGTTTTGCAAGTAAACAGACCCAAAAGCAAGCTGAAGCAGCCATTTTCATATCTGATACCATAGACTTTCAGCTAAAATTAATCAAAAGCAGTGGAAAAGGACACTTCATACTAATCAAAAGAAAAGCAAACCAAGATGATGTCTCAAATTTGACCATGAGTGCTCCAGACACATAGGCATTCAACATAATGTTCATTCGTAAATGAAACATTACAGAAACTTAAATCACACATTGAACCACACACAATAATATTGGGAGACTGCAACATCTTACTCTTACCAATGTACAGATCTTCAAGACAGAAACTAAATAGGCAAATAATGAAACTAATAGATGTCATGAATCAAATAGACCTAACAAACCTATGGAACATTCCACAAAAATACAAAAGAATACACCTTCTTCTCAGCACCTCAAGGAACCTTCTCCATAATTGATCAAATACTTGGTCACGCAGCAAGCCTCAACACATACATAGAGATTGACAAACCTGCTTTCATCTTATCAGACACCAAAGATTAAAGCCGGAATTCAACAACAACAAAAACAACAGAAATCCTACAAACTCATTGAAACTGAACAAGTCCCTACTCACTTACCATTGCTTCATGGATGAAATAAAGAATGACATTAAAGTAATTCCAGGATTCAATGAAAATTAAGGCACAACATGCCCCAAATTATAGGACACACCGAAAGTGGTGCTGAACAGAAATTTCATAGCACTGACTGTCTTCATAAAGAAGCTGGAGAGATCTCATAATAGCAACTTTACATCACACCTGAGAATTCTAGAAATAAATGAAGCAAAGAGGGGTAGACAACATGAAATAATTAAACTCAGGGCTGAAATCAATGTTAGAAACAAAGAGAATAATATAAAGAATCCATGAAACCAAGATCTGGTTATTTGAGAAAGTCAAGAAGATAGACAACCCCTTAGGCAAAGTAACTAAAAGGCATAGAGAAAGTATCCAAATTGCCGAAATCAGAAAAGAACAGAGGGACATAACAACAGACACTGAGGAAATCCAAAAGATCATTAGATCTTACTTCAAATGCCTATACTCCAGAAAACTGGGGAAAAAATCTAAAGAAATGGACAATTTTCTTGATAGATTTTACTTTCCAAAGTTAAATAAAGACCAGGTAAAAAGTTTAAACTGTCTTTATTCCCTTAAGAAATAGAAATAGTCATTAAATTTTCCCATCTACAAAAAGGTCATTGCCAGATGGTTTTAACACAGAATTCTACCAGATATTCAAGGGAGAGCTAATACCAATATTCCTCAAACTAATCCACAAATTAGTAACAGAAGGAACATTGCAAAACTCTTTCTACAAAGCTACAGTCACCCTGATATTTAAACCTCACAAAGAAAGAGAATTTCATATAAATTTCTCTCATGAACACTGATGTAAAAGTACTCAATAAAATAGTTTCTAACTAAATAGAAAAACACATGAAATACTGCCTTGCCAGGCCAGAGTATAAAAGGACACAGCCAGTCCTAATGCAACTTGATGAGCTGGGGGTAGATAAAAAGGGGCTCTCCTTTTTTGAGGAATAGGAGTAGGGGGAAGGGGAGAGAAATGGAGGATAGCACTGGGAAGAGAAGAGCTATGAGGCTACACCAGATTATAAAGTAAATAAAAAATAAGATTAGAAAAAATACAGAGACTTGTGACTGCAGTTGGTCAATGGCAAAAAATGAGAGACTGTGATGTACTCAGGCCGAAATTGGATATCGATATATTAGCCATTCTTCCCAAGGTTTAGTGGTCACAAATGAAGAGGGGCAAGGATGATTGTATGAAGGAAGAGGGGATGGAGGTTTCAGTGGGAAAAAGGGGATGGGTTCAAGAGGATATTTGTGGTGGGATAATAAACACTAAATATGTTTCAAAACACATTAAAGAAACTTACTATTTTATATGGTTTATTCATATATTCATATAAAAGAGTTTTCTTGGAGTTACCTTACACAGGATATGATGCTCACTTTTCTAGGTGTTGGACACCTTATTCAAAGATTTGTTCGGTAAGAAAACTTCTGAAAATACTCCACATACTATAACCTGCTGTCATTGGCCTTTATTCCTACCAAAAGAATAAGACTTTGTTAATTGAAGGCAGCATATATGTTATTAATAAGATCATATCAATCCATTCTTACACGAAACCTTTCTCTCTGCTATATAAACTTTGTAGTAATTGTAGGAGATATGTAAACTGCTGGTGGTGAAAGTCATCAACATACTCTCCTAGCTAAGACACCTCTAATACAGTAATTATCCACTTGGCAAGAGGGTTTCCTAAGGGCAATAGCATCATAGATGTTACTAGGCAATCGTCTGCATTCTCATTTGATTTAAGACCGGTTCCAGATGAGAAAACACGAGTGGTACAGTTAATCTGGCCAAGAGCAGAAAGTTATCAAACACAGACACCCCATGGCTGAATCTACAACTTTTATTCTCCTAAAAGGACAGAGTATGAAAATATTAATTATGTTGTGTTATCTGTCGACATATAAAGGTGTGAATCTCTCAGATCATATTAGAAGAGTTTCATTTTACAGGATATAGCAATTAACATAAAATATACCTTTTTTCCAACTCCAAAGAATAAGTGTTACTGAAGTGTTCAGCTACTAATGGGACATCTATATAGTTAGTGCCTCCAAGACTTCTGGGACACCACAATAGAAAGGGATGAAGAATTGTTGAATCTACATGTCATGTAGTAAAAATGTCTTCTAGATATGACTAGACTATTGCAGTCATTAACTCATAGCATCCATGGTTTCCTGCCTAAAACCTCAAGAATACCAAGACAATCACTTTAAAACATGAATGGTATAGGCGTTCATGAGAAATTGACACTAAATGAGGTTAAACTGATAGTTAATGGCTTCTGGAATAGAGTCAATGTTTCTTTATGGTGGGGTTACTGGGAACTTGAGCAAGTTACAGTGGATGGTCCCACATCCAGAGGTATATGATAGAAAAAGTTGGACTTTGAGGGTTATTAAAATAAATGAGGTCCCAAAGTTGAGTCAAGGGGTAAATCTTGGCAAAGTTATCATCAAAATGCACTGTATGAGTTTGTCATGAAAAACACAGTGCACACATTAGCTTCCTACTAAGAAATGACATATGTATGTATAAATATACATATGTTATACATATATGTGTATTTATCAACATTTCATTAACCTCCAGTCCATAAATAATACATTAGATATATAATAATTAATTACTGGAAGGCATTTTGGAGGATTCCAATCTTAACACTTTCAAATTCATCTGTGTGCATACCAAAATAATTGCCTGACATTTAAAATAATATGTTGTTTTCTTCATTTAATGTCTTGATAAAATTAAACAGAGTATTTTTGAATGTCCTTTTCGTATTCCTGAGTGCTGTCCAGACAATACTTTGTCCACTTTTCTGCTTTTAATACTGACTTCTGAAGGCACAAATTAAAGGAAAATATTACTCTCTCTTTCTGTCTTTCTGTTCCCTACTCTGCCTCTATGATTATCTCAGTCTCTGGCGTGCTCCCACTCTCTGTGCTTGTTGTGTTTGTATGTAGAACTAGATCTGTGGATATTCTTTATGTTTATTAAATTCTGACCATAAAGATATTTTCTGATTACTTTATGAGTACATTTGCACCTCATCTTTTAACACATTTTGCTCCATATTTTATGTATTCCTTACATTGGTCATTTTTAACTAGAAGGTTAAAATCAAACCATCACTTGTTTGATGACTATAAATGGTCTAGACATACGCAGAAAGGAAATAAACTATTAGAGAATGGTAACTATTTTCATTTCAAATATGGTTTTTCTTGGAGCAATTTATCACTAAGATTTCTTTTCCTTTTTTCTTTTTTTTCTTTTTTCCCTTACCCACCTGTGTAGACCAGCATGACTAGGCCTCCTGTGCTACCAATAGTTGAAATACAAGCTTGTTGGGGTATCAATACACTAGGCATCATGACACTCATTAAAATCACAAGTCACAGAGTGTCTCACATCAGTACATGTCTATAGAGATGCTGGCCAGTGGGTAGGGATCTCTGGTGGAACAAATATATTGTTTGTGAATAGGACAATACAGTGGCTAATATATGACAAGCAGCCTCACTGAGACCATGAGCCATTCTCAGGAGAATATTTCACTGAAGAAAATCAGTGTGTTGTAAAGCAGATGCAGAGAAACTTTCCCACAGTGCTGAATATATGAAACCTCATCCAGCATAGGACTACATATTATAAATGCCCAGGTAAAGTGAAGTCAGCAAAGTGTCAGTTCTACTCCTGTATTGTTTATGACAGTTAGGTGGATTAATAAATATGTCCTGAAACATAAGTTATGATGGAATAGTACATATGTTGTGTAGTAATTTCCTCTGAGAATGCAACATCGCATTGCCTGGGAAATCCTTAAAACAAACGGAGACGATTCAAAGTAGATTCAGGAAGTCCCTAACATTCACCAGATTCAACAGAACTTTCCCTTCAAGAGTAAGCAATAAGAAAACTGAGATTCATTCGCCTGTAGGCAGTGTAAACTTTGCCAGCTATGATGTTTTGGTAATGCAACTGTATTTAAGTCATTTCTGCTCTTGTAATCAATCAATCATCCTTATTCCCGTTAGTAGACAAAATAAAATGCTGTGCTTCAGCTCTTTGGACTAGAGTGGTATCCATACTTTGGTCTGTGGACTCCCTATCTATGGTGAGTAGGTGTGTTTTGTACCACACTAGGAAAAGTTTTTCCACACAACTAAGCAGTTGTTCCATATACTCTCATGACACTGACTCATTTTTTAAAATATGTACATATAATCCAAATTACTCATCCCACAAGAGGTAGATATTAAGGTAGGTAAGTAGTAAAAATTCACTTAAATTTCAAAGTTTCGGGGCTACAAAATGACTCCATATATAATAAAAGCTCAGCACTTGTTAGAAAAAGCAGCCAGCCACTGTCACCACAGAAGGAAGGTAGACAGCGAGCGAGGTTTCATTCAGTTCAATTCAGAAAATTCAGATACCTTCCTGCTCTGTAAATCCATTCTTAATCCCACAGATAGCAACCAAACACATGACAAGTAGAATGACCCAAAATATGCAGTAAAATAGCATTCAAGATACCTTTGAGGAAGAACAGGAATACTGACATAACATCTACAGGAATGTAAATAGAGTTTCAGAGAAATTAAGCTGTGAAGGGTGTCATAAAGGGACGATAATCCAAGCTGATACATGCCTGCATGTTTAGTTGTAAATACTCCACTTTCTCTAAGTCTGAGGTAATTTGAATGAGAAATGTCCAATATACACTTTATGTATTTGAGCACTTGGTCCTAGCCATTGTTTTCTGGGAATATTAGAAGGTACAACACTTTCTGCTTTGTGGTGGTAGTGCAAGATGTGACTTCTTAGTTTCCTATTTCTACTACTAGGCTTTCCATTAGTACCCATGGTCCTTAGCCATAAAAGACTAGAATGCTTCAGAAACTCTCAGCAAAACAAAACATAAGTCCCAGCATTCTGTGTGACCTTGTAAACATAAATAAAATGATATTGCATGTGGAGAGTTTTATAGATACCTAATGTACAAATTTAAATTTAAATAAAAGAAGCATTTTTAAATTAAGCAGTTATCATATTTACTAGATTTCTATCAATGTTTCTTCCATCTTTTTTGTTTGCTTTCTGCCTTTATTTACTTGTTTGCAGGCAATTGTCTTGTTGTGCTGCCCAAGCTGGCTTTGCCATCAAGATTTTTTTCTCCCTTAACTTGTCAAGATCTGGGATTATAAGCATGTGCCTTCAAATTAGGCTAAAATTTAGTAAAACAGGTTAATTCCCCTGACTCAGGAAATACATTTATAATTATTGAATGTTTTACTTTAATTTCTGTAACAGGACTGAATTGGCACATGTGCCCCTCTCTTCAGCTACTGAGAAAAGAGATCCCAAAAAATTACATTTTCCTAAGAATCACCCAATAGGTAGAGATTTATTTCCCAAAAAGACATATCATACAGGTCTGAAAACTTGTCCAACTACATCGAAGGAGAGACTGCAAAGAGCCAATGAGTGACCCAAGATTAGTAGGGGCACATCGTAAACATTACTACTTAACTAGGCAAAGTTCTTGCTATCTACTTAAATATCATGGCAGAACCATGAAGATAAGGTTAGAAAAGCAGTAAACCTCTTTAACTTTTCTTCTTCCCAAGGTTGCCACATTGAATAAGACTACTTTACT
The DNA here is from genome assembly GCF_903995435.1 of Acomys russatus. Lineage (NCBI taxonomy): Eukaryota > Metazoa > Chordata > Mammalia > Rodentia > Muridae > Acomys > Acomys russatus. The sequence continues at coordinate 85,789,937 of NC_067138.1, forward strand.
TTTCTTTTCACCATTTCCTGCATGTTTAACTAACCTACAGTGTGGACCATTGCTGGCCAAAGGTCCAGAGGCAATTTTTCTGGAAATCCAGTTTCCTGAGCTCTAAAAAATGAAAGTGCCTCCCTCCTGGTGGTGGGGACCATTTCATAAAAAGATGTCATCAACCTTTCTCCATTCAGAAAAAACACTTCAGAGCTGCCTCTGAATTAACAAGAGGATCCATTCAGGAGGCTGACTGACCCCAGGAGATATCCTTGATATGCCTCTGCATTTTACAAGCCAATGCCTTAAAAACCCTGGGTCCTCCAGCGGCTGTGCTCTCTCATCTTCTTCTTTTATTCTCAGCCCCTTGTCCTTGTCCTTTTTATCTTTAGCTTAGTTCAAACTATTGTTTTTAGACAGAATGTACAGAACATAGTAAGTGAATTAAAACCTAGTTCTTTGTTTCTTAGCTGTTTTATTTTGGCTAAGCTTGCTTCGCTACATGGCACTCTTTTAAGTCTGGGGCTCCCTTCTTCCACTCAAAGACATACAGACAGATGCTATTCACTATTTGAAGAGGCCAAGAAGCAGAGGAAGGTGGGAACCTGGTCTCCCTCCACTTGAGAATGCTCTCATCTGCTTGCTATTTCACCACGGAGCAACCAGTTCCATGCCTCTCACAGCATGACGACACATCCATGCTCACCTCTGTCCTATTTTCCTGGTCCTCTATGCAAAGCGGTCCATCCCTGGGATTGGAGGACAGGAGAGGAGGATCGAAAAATTAAACACTACAGAATATAGGCGGCACAGTTTACATTTTTAGGCATGCAAAGACTCAGGCTCCTACATACAAACTGCAGTAACATAAGCAGGTTATGCTAAAGGCAGTTTACCTCAGAACATTGTGATTGGAAGTGAAACTTAGACCAACATCAAGCTTTGTTTGAAAAAAAATATATTTTATGATATATCACAAGAAATAGCCAGTTGATTTTAAATATTTCTGAGCCAACAAATAAATATACAAATCATTTACCTTTATTTATATTCATACGGTTACACTTTGAAAAATATAGTAAAATCACATTGGACATAATACAGATTTTTCTCTTTATGTCATTCAGTTGAAAATACATTCTTAAAGTATAAAATAAGTTTTGTTGAATTCCAATACACTGAAATATTCCAACCTCTCTTCAAGATGATTCCTTAGGTTTCCTGAAATATTTACAGTTCTCAGTAATTAAAGTTTTCAAAGATGAGAAGTCTCTTATTTATTGTTCCAGTAGCATCTATCTAAGTAACGGCATATTCCAAATGTTTTCCAATACTCTCATCATTCTTCATGTCCAAAACTATTACAATATATTTCATAAGATATAAATGCAGGGAACTGAAATATAGATTTTCTTATACATATCACCTTGAGGTTAAATGGAAACTCTGAAAACAATCTGCACTGAATGAATGGTTTTCTAACAGTCTTGATTTTATATTTCATGTTAGTGAGAGATTTGTAACAGAAATGTACTTTGTCCATGTGCTTTATTCATAATTTAGACTCAATATTTTAAATATGGTAAAGATCCATGGAGTTTCCAAGTTTTATTTGTACATATTTCATAATATCCATTGATTGCCAATACTTATAATATGCATGTTAACCAAATTAAATAAAAGATCTCCTAAAATTTTTCAGCAGACATTTGGCTCTCAGAGAAGGAAGGATTTTATACTTTAAAATAGGCAATATGTAAGAACTTGTGACTGAAAGTAAATTATTATGCTATACTCTTTTATTTTATCGATGTCACTTTGTTAGCATTTGAATACCATTAATTTGAAAAAAGATCTTAAGAATCAGTGAACCGACTGAGCAAGGCTTTAAACAGATATATTCCATTGAGACACTGTGGTGACATATGTCCTTGGTACCCAAGACAGGCACTTGGTACTTCTCAGCTTCATGTTTGGAGAATTGAGCTGAAGCTGAAGGAAGTTGTCTCTAGATTATAGAGATGCTTATCAAACATTAAGTTAGAAGTGCCTCTTTTGTTTCCATCATTTTATTTTCAGAATGAGACTTCGTGAGAATCAAAAAAAAAAAAAAAAAAAGAATCCAGTGCTTTACTGAAATATTAGTATTTTTCAAATTAACTGAATTTATTGTTATTTCTTAGAGCAACAACTGCTGCAATCTCAAAGCAATCACGAAATGGTAAGATGCAGAAGAGCCCTTGACCTATTCTATTCATTAAACACATAAACTACTGTGTCTCTAGCAATGTTTTATAAACAGTTTAATTTTGAGCTTTTTTAAATCATCATAGGGTCCATTTGAAGTTGCATTTGGCTTGACCAATGCAACTAATAGAAGGAAGGGTTTATTAGATTTCACAGTTTCAAAGAAATGTGTCCTATATGACAGTGAGGCATGGCTGTAAGCAGCAGCCACTGCAGCTGGAGTATCATGCTGAGAACTCACATTTTGGCCTGCAAGCCTGAAGCAGAGAAAGCTATTAGAATGACATGAGTCTTTTAATTTTGAAAGCCCACCTCCAGTCCCATAATTCCTCCAACAATGCAGCAGTCCATAAACCTCACTAAATAGTGCCACTAACTGGAAACCAACTGTTCAAATACATGAGCCTGTGAGCTACATTTTTTAAATGTTAATTTATTATTGTGTATCAGATTATATCCTGATTGTTATCCCCTATCTTGTAACTTCCATTTCCCACTCTCTCTCTCTCTCTCACTCTTCTTCCCTATTCCCCTCCCCTAGACATCTGACAGAAGGGGACCTTCTCCCCCACGATATTACCATATCCTCTCTGTACACTTGGCCTCCCCATTGATGAGGAAGTGATCAAATCAGGGATACCAGAATTCATGTCAGAGGCAGTCCATGCTCCCCCACAACCATGTAGAATGAGCTCTCCACTGGCTAGATCTGAACACAGGGTCTAGGTTCACTGCATACATTGTCCTTGGTTGGTACAATAGTTTGTGCAGGCTCCCCTGAGTCTAGAGCCGCCAGCCTTTATGGTCTCCTTAGTCTGTGGCCATACCACCCTGAATATCCCAAACTCTGTAGGGTACATTTTATTCAAACTACCACAATAGGAAATATCAATGAAGAAGAAAGAAAGACATGGCCTTTGCTTTCATCCTTGAGTAGAAAAGCAAAATATAACCGTAGGAGTCTTCTGTCAAGTAAGATAAAGTATTTACTACAAAGCATATTTACTGTTAAAATTGTGTCATCGACTTATAAAATTCCCCAAATGAATCAAAAGATCTGGAGAAGGGAGTCAATTAGCTTTCTTGCTTAAAACTAGGAAGCTATGACAAGATACTGTGTTGTCTCCAATGAACACAAATTTTAAATGTAATATCATGAATACAATTATGAAAGCTCCAAAATTTAAAGTTAATAAAATTATTTTTTATAAAATATATATGATTTTTTAATCTGTTACTTACAGTATAATTCTGCATAGCAATAAATATTTTATAATATTTGCTGCTTTTTACTTGAGAGCATCATAGTCAAGTGAAATTAAAAACAGGAGATGTATATAACATAATCCCTCACATTGCTGGCCTTTCTTCTCCTTTTAGTATTCTTAAATTTTCCTGGACATTCTTTAAAATGATATTATTATGTGTTTAAGGATGAGAAAAAGTAAAAGAAAAAAAAAAGGTTCTATCATCTCAATATTAAAAAAAAAAAAAAACAAGACAAAACAGGTGCAAGCTGGCTTTAAACAAATTGTGTGCCTGTAGTGGGTTTCCTAGTCTCTGGCACTTTTCAAAAGACTTGTGACTCAGCTTGACTTATCTGTCATCATTTACTGAGTTGATAAGTAGAGACTGCACATCGAGCTTTTCTCTTGCAATGGTGTTAGCTGATAATTGTGAGAACTAAACCCTAAGGTGTTAGGTTTGACACCTTGACCAGGCTTCCTGGTCAATTTACATTTTAATCAAGGATTTACAAATAAGAGTTTCAAAGCCCCTGTCTTTAGATCATATTTCCTTATTTTGGAGATTTGTGTGCATCAATGAGAAGCATTTTTATTTAAACTTATCAGTTTCCATACTCTGTTCCTACTTGAGTTTGTACAGTTTATTAAACACCTCAAAGCAAGGGGAATTCTGTGGTGACATGAAAAAATGGGATGCATCTGATATCTCTTTTCTCACAGAAACTAGTAAGTACCTAAAGAATGAAGTATCCTTCCCAAGAGAAACTACTTCTTACTGCTATAATAAAATATCCAGATAAAATCATTTTAAAAGAGAATTTGCTTTGATTTACAGTTGAAGGTTCCTTCTGTCATGACAAAGATTCACAATAGCAACAGTTTGAACAAAGTGGTTGCATTGACATTCACAGCCTAAAAGCAAAGGACAACAATTGTTACCGCTCAGCTAGATTTCTCTTTTATATTCATTCCAGAATGTATTCTAGAGAGGGCACCACCCAGTTGGGGTGGGTCTTCCAATTTCTGCTAATCTAATAAAGACAATCCCTCTTATCCATGACTGAGACTAACCTAATATGGAAAATTCATCACAAGCATTCCCAGACACTAGACCAAATACTGTAATTCTCCGTAGAGTATTTAAAAGCTTTTCTCTTTGTTGATTGCAGAATCTGTGATGGTGACAATCAAAATAAACATCAGACCTTCTTCTGACACTTCTAAAGTTTCTATTCTTTGTCAAATGCATATATACACTGAGCCCTTGATATTGGATATGGAGATATAATGTATGATGTCTGCCCTATTGGTTTTCAGTCTTGCTGTGACTCCATTCTTCCCTTTTTGAATAGAAGTCTTAATTCTGTGCCTGTCTTAGTTCTTTTTCTATTGCTGTGATAATATACCTGGACCAAGGAAATTTATAAAACACTTTTATTTGGTTTATAGTTTAAGATAGTTACAGTCTGTGAGATCAGGGAAAATGCATTCCAGCATCAATAACTGAGACATCACATCCTGATCTGCAAGGAGAGAACACACACACACACACAGACACACACACACACACACACACACAGACACACACACACACAGAGAGAGAGAGAGAGAATGGAATGGTGTGAGTCTTCTGAAACCTCAATACTACCTCCAAAGACACTTCCTCCAGCTAAGCCATACCTCTTACTCCTTCTCAAACAGTTCCACAAACTGGGAAACTACATAAAAACCAGTCTCGCTGAAACCACCACAGTGCCATATTTGGTGGCGTGTATTATTTTTTTTAAGGAAATCACATGTAAGGGTTCAATTTGAATTTCAGACTTGGAATCTGTATTTCAAAATAGGAAGTATTTTAAATTGGCTATGTCTTGCATACATGATGACTATTAGATGTGGACAATGAATAGGTTGTTATGAATTTTAAAGATATGATTAAAAAGTATATTTGTGTTGAATGGCATTTCATGCCAACTTGACAGAATCTAAATCACTTAGAAAGCAATCTCTAGGAAGCCTTCTATGCTGATCCAGAGTAACCATTTCTGTAGATTTGTTTCTTGAGGATGTATATACTTCATGAGCACTCTCAGCCAATATTTCCTTTCTTTAAAATAAATTTGCATGTTTACAAGGTGAAGCCTCTAACAGATGTGGTCTTACTTTTTAGGGACCTTTCCTATTGTCCTAATGCAGATTCCAAGGTTAGCACTAAGAGCATTAATTACTTTATCAATTAAAGATGTTTTTCCTTTGCGTTTTCCTTTTGTAAAAACTAAAATTATTTAATCAATTGTTCTGTTGCTTTTTGCATTGTTTTCTCTGGTGATTGCATGTTACTTATTACAGTAGACCTAAAGAGAACCGTAAGTAGTAACCAAATCAGAAATTAAAACCTTTTCTGTATTCAAACTTCCTGCACCAATTAAATTAGTTCATTTCCTTTAAATTCAATCTCTTGTAAGTTTTAAGAATGTGGCCAGAATATAACAAAAAAAAAAAAAAAAAAAAAAAAAAAAAAAAAAAAAAAGGAAAAGAAAAACCAAAAACCAAAAACCAAAACCAAACAACAACAACAACAACAAATCTGAAGCAGGAATATCAGAATTGCAAGTCTTTCTTCAGCAACAAACTGAAAAGACCAGCCTAAATAGCTCATTCAAGTTCTATTTAAATTTTACACAGAATGAACCCATAGATATATAGTTTAGTTGTAGGGTACCTGGCCAATATGTGTGATGTCCTGAGATCAATAGTCATTTCTAAAAACAAAATCAAAGAAAGAGTTAATGATTAAAATAGAAAGAGATGATTAAACATTGATATGTAAATAAATTTGTTCATATTGTATAGTGTTCAGTAATTTATCAAATAAAGAAAATATAATATGAACTCTCTCTCTCTCTCTCTCTCTCTCTCTCTCTCTCTCTCTCTCTCTCTCTCTCTTTCTCTCTCTCTCCTCTCTTTCTCCTCATGATTATGGAAAGTGGAAAAGGACTATGTGTTAACAGAATCAACTGAACAGCAATTTTTGCTCACTGAGGCATCACTAAGCAATGACCTAAATTAGGCAGTCCTTGTTGCAACTAATTAGATACATGACATTAAAGAAAGTAAATCCTAGATACTAAGCATAAAAGAGTTTCCTTAATCTTTTTTAAAACAATGCTTGCTTTGCTTAACCATAGCTTATCATATATTGAATATAAAACTTACTGGCACAGAAACATCAGTAAAAAATTTTGAAATAGATATATACTCTTATAAATAAGATGAGGTTAATTCCTTTAAAAATAAGAAAATGCAAAGAGCTTGAATCCCTGAGGCTTTTTCAAACATCCTTAGTATTACTTATCACCTGCTTCTCTTTCTTTTTTTTAAATATATTTTATTAATTTATTCATATTTCATCTCATTGTTATCCCATCCCTTGTATTCCCATTACTCTCTCACTCCCATTTCCCCTTACACCCCTCCCCTATGACTGTGACTGAGGGGGACCTCCTCCACCTGTCTATGCTCATAGGGCCTCCACATCCAGGGGATGTGGTTAAATACAGGGTACCAGAGTTCATGTGAAAGTCAGACCCTGCTCTGTACTCAACGGTGAAGAATGTCTTGTCTATTGGCTAGATCTGGGTAGGGTTTCGAAGTTTACTGCACTTATTGTCCTTAGCTGGTGCCAGAGTTTGAGCAGGACCCCTGGACCCATATCCGCCTGTCAAAATGTTCTTCTTGTAGGGTTGTAGAACGCTCTGGATCCTTCTATTTTCCCCATTCTCCCATGCTTCTCTCACCTGTAGTCCTGATAGGATGTCCTCCCCTCTGTCCCACTTTCCTGGTAAGTGAAAACTTTCATGGGACATGCTAGTGTCCAGATATAAGTGAGCATATACCATTTGACTCTTTTTGCTTCTGGGTTAACTCACTCATTATCATTTCTAGTTCCATCCATTTGTCCACAAATTTCAGGAATTCCTTCTTTTTAGTAGCTGAGTAGTATTCCATAGTGTAAATGTACCACAGTTTCTTTATCAGTTCTTCTACTGAGGGACACTTAGGCTGTTTCCATGATCTGGCTATTAAGAATAAGGCTGCTATGAACATGGTTGAGCAAAGTTTCTTGTTCTGTGCTGGAGCATCTTCTGGGTATATTCCAAGGAGTGGAATAGCTGGGTCTTGAGAATCTTGCTTCTCTTTCTTTCTCTGTACTGACATTCTTCCTTCATCCCCAGTTACAAAACCTTCTTCATTAACACATTTCCCTCTTCCTATCACCTGGATACTTCTATAATTCTGCTAACCATCCCAACCTCCATTACTTGGAACCATTTATACTTTCCTTTCTCATGTGGTTAGTCCTTGTTGTATACTCATACATAAGGGTTTGCAGTTGGTTCGATGATGAGGAAAAAGTTCAGTGTTTGCTTTCTGGGCCCTTTCTGGTTGTCCAATATAGAGTTGTCATCTTTTAAATCATATGCATACCAACAAGAACAATTAGATACAGCAGATTGTATGTGCGCGCGCGCGAGCGTGTGTGTGTGTGTGTGTGTGTGTGTGTGTGTGTGTGTGTGTGTACACACATACATTGGAATCAAATTAAAGAGGTTATCAATGTGAAGGCAGGTAAATATCCAATATATTTGAGGAAGAGCTGCTTGGAGGCTCTGGAGGAAGAAAACCAATGGGGTAATTGTTGGAATTTTATTTTAATCAGAACATTTTAAAAGTATGATTACAAGTCAAAAAAATTAAAAAGAAAAGAAAAACAATTTCTCCATATTCTTTTTTCTTTTTCCAGAACAATAGTAATTTGGGAACAAATTGTGGTATACAAGTAACAGCATTTTTGATTGATATACATAGTGAAAACCTTTAACAATACAAATGTATAATTGATATTCTGGTTAATTCAATGTTATTGTATATTCGAACAAATAAATATGAGAATATGATCTAATATGAATATATAAGTAATGTATGAATGTGCTATAAACATTAGTGTTTTGCAACATTGTCATTTTTATTATTATAAAGTAAGGAATTCTATTATTAATATTATAACTGTTGTAACTAGTTTTTAGTAGCAGATATAAGTCAGGTCCTTTTATTTTTACAGTAGCTTATAATTAAGTAAAGTACATAGTCTTATATTGAAATGCACCCTAATAACATCTTAACCCAGTCCACATTTAAAAATATAATTTATAACACTTTTATCTTGCTTTTCTCTGGAAAATGGAAAAAATTAGTGGGTCTTAATTAGGGAATGGGAAGAAGGCAAATGTAACAGTAAGGCTGTCTAAAAACTCATACAGAATACTATACATAAACCTGTGTATAAATGTATACATATACTACTATAAAATAAAATTGCTCATCTAGGATAAAAATCCTTCTTCCAAAATCTTAAGGCCATCTAACAAAAGTATCAAAATCAGTCATGAGAAGTTCTCCTTTGAATTGCTATTTGTGGTTGCTGAAGAGACTTCCAAAACATTACAACCTATTGCTATTGTTCTTGGTTCCCAGGTACCAGAGGTGGAAGTTACTACTGCTGAAGATACTATGAACTTCACATGCAAAGTTTAGAGGCCCTTGAGCTGGAAGTTATATTCAAAAGCCTACTCCCTGAAGACTACTTTCAAGGTACCTAACAGCTCTATGCATGTTTCTGAGAGAGTTGATCAGCAGTTATGACATTTATGAACATCCACAATAACAAACATGGTATAAGCCTAATGGTTCAGTAGTGACACACATATCTTAGTGGGCACCAACAACTCTGTAATTGTAATTAAGATCCACACAGTAAGAAGGAAGCCTTTCTTAGTATTCAAAACATAGCCAGGAACCCAGGACTAGTAAACTCATGGATTTTGGGGAAGAAACTACAACCACCATTTTCTCAAACCAACATATCCCTTAATTACATTCTATTTACCCTTATATCCAGTAAAAGTGCAGTTATTATCCTTCAAGGAAGAAATAGAGAAGGAGATTATTACAGGAAAATACAACCAATCAAAACGGTGAGTTGTAAAATCAAGTCCCGAAGCATAAATGAACAAAACACCTCCCTCAATTAAAGCTCAGGTTCAGTGTGGAAGAAGAAAAGGAAAGAAAAATTGTAAGAGCCAGGAGTGAATGGACTTTGTTAAAAAATTGTGTTTCCTAGTAATGTCAAAAACTTTCTTTGGAGATTAGATTCTTCTTAATGTCATAGAAAGGCAAGCAGAAATAGCATATTTCTTTTGTGCCACTATAGTTTTCTCAGTTGGATAACAATTTCTGGGAAGATTAGTAAGTTGGATTTTCTCTATACTAGCTCATAACATGAGTATACAATATTAAAAGTCTGGCATTACTAGAAAAAGTAAGCAAATATTCTGATTAGTCATAGATAGGAAATAAATAAAGATTTTGAAAAGGAGATAAGTCTAATTGGATGATATTTTAAATTTTTGACAATTTTATATATTTATATGAAAACTTTTCATTATTTTCATGATTTTGTCCTCTTTCATTCCATCTTTTTATCCCACTGAGATGATTCTTGCCATAAATAAACCATTGTACTTTAATACTATCATTTTGTCTGTGATCATTGAGTTTAATTGTTTTGATTTCATATAAGAAAAGCCAAGCACACCACATGTCATCTTTCATCCTGTCCAACAGTGGTCTACACAGACTCTTGTGCCTTAATTCAATCACCTTTATAGTCAGCCAATGATTCTTTCATCTTTGATAAAGCTCTGAAAGCTGCGGTGTAGTCCTGAATGAATGTTTTATGCTTAATTTTCTCTCTCTCTCTCTCTCTCTCTCTCTCTCTCTCTCTCTCTCTCTCTCTCCTTCTCTCTCTCTCTCTCTCTTTTTGTGTGTGAGTGTGTATTCTTTTAAATTTTATTTAGCCTTTAAAATTTTATATCTTTGATTACATTAACCCTTCACACAAGTGTTTACAGATCTACCTTTCCCTACTCTCCCATTTTGGTGTCTTCTTTCTTGTTTTTGTTGTTGTGTTTTCACCAATTGACTCAAATTTGTGCTGCTAACATTATTCTTTTTTTCCTTTGTAAAATGTTTTATTTTATTTTTTACTTTTCATCTGATTGTAACGCCCTCCCTCATCACTTTCTGGTCCAATTCCCCTTCCCTAATACCCCCTTCCTACCTCCATTCCTCCCCCAGTCCTCAGAAAGGGGAGTTCAACTCTCCTAACACTCTCCTCAGTCTATCAAGTCTGAGCTGGACTTCCTGTATCCTCTTCCTCTGGGGTCTGGCAAGGCTAGCCCCAGAGGGGAAGTGATCAATGTGTGAGAGCCGGAGTCCATATCAGAAGTAATAACTGCTACCCATATTATGGGCCCTACAAGGAGACCGTGCTACCTGTCTATTACATCTGAGCAGAGGGGAAAGAAATGGGAAGGGTAGAGACAATCTATAGATAGACAAAGTTAACACTAAAGATCTGCACACTATTGTTGGAGCTTAGTATGCACATTCATGTACATACTCACACATACTACATACATACATGTAGTCAAAATGAACCTACACTAGAATGAATGATGGTGCTTCTATAGACACCATAGGCTAACAATAAAAGCCCTAGTGAAAGAAAACTCACTAACCCATTTTAGAGTTTTTGCCAATAAAGTCCCACAGACCCCCATACATTACAGGCAATTTTCAGTTCTATTGGTTGCCCTGTAAAACTTGACAGAAAAAATATATTACAGAATATACTATATACTTGATTCACAAAACATGGAAACAATCTGGTACTTTATGATGCTGGAAGGTGAAATGCTGACTATGCTAGGAAAAAAAGCATCAGTACTCATATCACACAACTATGAAACCTGTAATAATGACTATTTGTAAAGAGAAATATCCTGATGTCATAGGGACACAAATATAATGGGAATAATTAACCATTTTATGATTGGACTTCAACTCCCACTGACCAACACGAGAACCATGTCTATCATAATTCCTAGGCCAAAAATATGTAGTAGGTAATAGGACCTAGGAAAAAAACTACTAAAAACAATCTGCCAATGGACATGTAATAAAGTAGCAGTATATACAAAAATAAATGCCACTCTCAATCCTTAACAAAGAATATCCTTTCTTCAACAAATAAGAATTAACACAGTCTCCATAACTGCTCAGGTGCATAAAATAAGAGATTGAGGAATGTTCAGCCTCAAATCAGACACTTAAATCATAACCCTTCTTCCCAGGGCGCAGAGATTACTGAGGTATGTAATTTATTCTTGAGTTGAATAAGTTATGATTAAGATATTACTTTGATCTTATAAGAGACTTTGTACCTTTAAATAGTACTGAGACTAAAAGAATATAGGGACGTTTGAAATGAGAATAAATGCATTTTCACTATCATATGGACAGAAGCTCATGGGCGTAAGAGATTTTGACATGATGATATGAATGAAAATGACCCAAGTAGACTCATATATTTCAAAAATTGGCTTCCACTCTGTGGTACTCTTCAGGAAGGATCAAGAACTTTGGAGGTGGCTGGAGGAGCTGTGTCAGTATGGAGGAGCTTAGAGGTTTCGAAAGGCACTTGCATTCCCAGGTGTTCGCCACCCCCCCTCCCCCCGTGAGTAAAGATGTGAGTTTTCAGATATTTCTAAGTTCCACCATCATGGATTCTAACCCTCTAAAATCATAAGCCTTATTTATTTATTTATTTAATTTACATCACAACTGTAGCCACTCGCTCATTCCCTCCTCCCAACCTCCTCCTCCCTATTTCCCTCTGCCAGTCATCTGAGATGGAATCCTTTCTCTTCTACCAACTGACCCCAGCTTATCCAGTCTAATCAGGATTGGCTGCATCCTCTTCCTCTGTGGCATGGTAAGGCTGCCCACCAGGGGAAAGTCATCAAAGTGTAAGTAACAGAGTCTCCAGCAGGAACAACCCCTGCTTCCCTTAATAGGACATCACATGGAGACTGAGCTGCATATTGGCTACATCTGAGTGGGGGGCCTGGGTCCTCCCCATGCATGGTCCTTGTTTGATGCATTAGTCTCTGCCAGCCCCCTGGGCCCAGATATGTTGGCTCTGGTGGAGCTCCTGTCCCCTCCAGGTCCTTCTATTCCCCCTCACTCATCCCTAGGTCTCTCTATGCACTGCCCAAAGTTTTGCTTTGAAACTCAACTCCTGCTTGATCCCCTGCTGAAGGGAGTCTTTCAGAAGATAACTTCTTTTATAATTTGCCTTGTTCATAATACCTTGTTGCAGAAAGATAAGTGTAATGAAAACTCGGGTGTAAGTTATTATATCAAAGTGCTTATATATTTTTTAATTTTTCTTCTTGGATAAGGTTGTTCAAAATATTTAAAAATTATTTCTCAATTACTTTATGTCATGTTTTGAGAGCTCTCTGTTTGGTTCCATGGTCCATTTTAATGGCTTTTTTCCTTTTATATTCTAGATACTGTTGTCTTAGATGTACAGCTGATAAAGTTTTTTTTCCAGATGCCTACTTAATTAAATTATGGTGTCCTTTGCTGTATAGAAAATTTTTAATTTTACACATTACTATTTATTGGTTGTGAGTCTTGATACCTATGATACTAGAACACTGTTTACAATGATTTTCCTCTGCTAAGTTTAGTCTTATTTCTCAGTTCCCCCTCTATCAGACTAGCAGTATCTGTTTGCATTGTGATACTTCTACTTCTTTGAGAATGGAGTGTTTTCAGAGATTGGGAGAGAAAAAGTAAACATTTATTTCAATGCAGTTCTTCAGTTTGACCAGATCTCATTGTTGAAGCTGCTGTCTCTTCTTCGGTGTGTATTGTTTCCTTCTTGTTAATTTCCAACACATACTTACCATACCTGTCACACTGACAATTGTTTTGACATACCTTTACTTGATTGCCTCATAGAAATACATAGTGACATTATATCAGTTACCTTTGTGTTTCTCTGATAAAATACCACAACCAAGGAAACTCTCAGAAGAAATAGTTTGTTCTTAATTACAGTACAGAAAGGAGAATCAATCAATAATGATGGGAGATCCACGTCAGCAGGGAACTGTATCATAAAGCAGAAGGATCACATATTCAGTTGGAAATATGATTACAAACATTTACTGCTATACCTAATTTTAAAAGAAGAAAAGAAGGAAGGAAGGCAGGCAGGCAGGCAGGCAGGAAGGAAGGACCCAAAGCTTTCCTTTAATAGGTCTTGGGCAAAATTCAAAACACATGTTGAATTTAACTATTTCTATGTATAAAATCAAAAATAAATAATTTCATATATCTAATTTATAATGAAAAACTCAAAAGCCAAAGGTATCTTTTTCAAATAGAGAGTGCATACGAAGGGGCTTCTATAAAACACTGCCACTGGGCAATATTGATCATTTGGAAGGATAAGCAGGTGGTGTCTGTTGCTCTCTAAAGCCAAAAGTAAACAGAAGTCTTCGCTTGAACTTGAACTTGTGTTCAAAGAAATTAAAGTTTTCCTTGAAAGGCAAGAAAGAAAGAGAGAGAGAGACAAAAGAGAGAGAGAGAGAGAGAGAGAGAGAGAGAGAGAGAGAGAGAGAGAGAGAGAGAGAATATGAAGTACTAAAGTGAACTGAATGTAAGAGGAGGATATAAGCTATAATATCCCACATTCAGAGGCATACACCTTCACCAAGTCTCCTCTTCCACAAACAGTGCAGTCCACCTGAGATCCACTGTCCATATATGTGAGCCTTTGAGGGACAGTTCTCATTCTAACCACCATAGATAGTTTTATTTATCCGCATGAGCATCTTATAAGTACAGATATTCTTTCCTACTGGAGTTATGTAACTCACACTGATAAGGTACATAGATTTCCAGTCTTCTCAAAACTAGCATCAACATTTTCCAAGTTCAGTCACATATTCTGTATTAATGTTTCTTAAATGTTCCTTCTCAACGCGTTACTTCTCTTTATACTAATATAAATTTATTTACCATCTTCAATTACATTATTGTAAATATATCTCATTGATTTCTACATACAAATAAATTATTCAAAAATATGTACTTAAATGAGTATATGTTTATTTATTTTACTACTACTTGGAGAATTGCAATATCAAAACTATTGTCATACCACCTATAGGAAGATAAACCTTTAGAATTTTCTAAGAGGAAAGATTAATATGGACTACAAAAGTAGAATTTAAAATGCACAATGTAATAATTAATCTGACATTATATTCTATATATTAATATTTATTATCTTTTTCTTTTGTGTTAAAAAGGGACATGAGGAGCTCTTGCAGACAGCGTTTAAAGAAAAGGACTAGGTAGTGTAATCTGCTGCAGTAATTGAAAAATCTGAAGTGATACAGGAGAGTGGAGCTTTTAGAGGTGACACAGACTAAACCTGATTGTCTCAGGGCCTGAATAACTGGAAAGAGAAAACCTAGAAGAGAAAAAGACTAGTGGAAACGTGTGCAATAAAAATGAAATGCACAGGACATCACCATAGAAATCAAACCTATAATAAACAAATAGCCCTTGAAATGCATGCTTTGCCTCTCAGATATCAAACGCCTTTATACCAAGGGGAAGATGTTTGATTGAGTTGAAAGTAATTCCCAAATAGAGAGTGTTGTTCAGCTGAAGATTTTGCATGTTCCCTTTTTTCCTTTCACAAAAGCATTGTGCTGCAGAACAACACCAAATTCCCATTCCAGCCCAGGCTATA
The DNA here is from genome assembly GCF_903995435.1 of Acomys russatus. NCBI lineage: Eukaryota > Metazoa > Chordata > Mammalia > Rodentia > Muridae > Acomys > Acomys russatus. The sequence continues at coordinate 85,805,153 of NC_067138.1, forward strand.
TCTGAAGAGTGCTCTTCTGGGAGGAAGACAGGTTTCAAGTGATATCATAGAAGTATTCAGAGCCATGCTAATCTTCTCTGTATCGTTCCAGTTTTGGTATATGTGCTGCCAAAGCACCAACCAAGGACAATACGTGCAGTAAACATTGAACCCCTACCCAGATCTAGCCAAGGGGCAAGTCATATTTGACCATGTCCCCTTGATGGGGAGGCCTGGTGGCACTCAGGGGAAGGACAGCAAGCTACCAAGAAGAAACTTAATACCATTTGAGCATATACAGGAGGAGGAGGTCCCCCTCAGTCACAGTCATACGGGAGGGGAATAGGGTGAAAGTGGGAGGGAGGAAGGAATGGGAGGATAGAAGGGATGGGATAACAATTGAGATGTAATATGAATGAATTAATGAATAAATAAATTTTAAAAAAGAAGTATTCAGAGCTAATGTCCATTAAAAATTTTCAGTTGTTTTAATTTATTTCGATGCTGGAAATAGCAGCAAACAGTAATATAATGGGCATGTCAAAAGAATGTTAAGGAAATTTGAGCAAAACAGATAAAGCTGCTGAATTGCAGATAAAAGATAAGCCTCAGAATGTGTGCATTTTAATAAGCTTGATCACAGTTCTGAGGAATGTGCCACAGGGATTGGTCTTTGCTCTCTTTTCACAGTGAGTGAAGAGTAACAAGAGGATCAGTTTTGATTCTCATGCTTCCTGACAGATTAGTCTTATGGGATTATTATTGGGATTCATTAAAGCAAAACACTAAGGGCCATGTTTCACTTGGTAGTCTAGCTAATGAACCGATTATAGCAACAAGAGGGGAGCTGAATCATGTACACACAAGAAAAGTAGATGAATTTTCACTCATAAGCATACGGATAATAATGTACACCCATTTTCTGTAGAAATAACTGAACTACATGAGAACACACACACACCACTAATATTATTTCTGAAATTTAAAATGAATAGAGGAATCAAAATCATTCCTATCTTTTAACCAGTTAATATCTCACACTGGAAAATTATGTCTTTTAAGAAGAAAATATTTCATGTGATGCATAGTTTCCCACGGCCTAAGTACTGGAATTGAGTCTTGAATGAAGTACTCAGCACTTAACACAATTAATTCCAGCATGTTATCACACCAATGTCTACCTGTATCTCACATATATAGCATGTCACATTAACATGCATTGCACATACAATACAAAGTGAAAGCAAATTTTATTTATAATTTTGAAAAATGTAAAACTTTTATATTTAGAATACATATATTTTATATATGATATTGCATATTACAATAAAGTATTTTCATACTTATTCTTCTCATCTTACGTTATCCTCTCAAATTTTCTTTTAGCGTGTGAAAGTATTGACAATTCACAACATTTACAAGTCATTGATAAAGGAGCCTTTCTGACAACTTGGAAAGACATTTTCCATGGTCCCTTGTTTCAGGCAAATTGATTTTATTTTTGATATTTTCCACATATTCACATTGCAAAGCCTTTCTGCTGTTTGTCTCTCTGTCTAGAAGCCTTCCCCTTCAGTCTTTTCATATATGGCCACTTGTCACCCAGGCCCTAAAATAACCATCTTCTCCACAGAGATGGATCATCAAACACAGCACTGCCTTCCTCTATCCTCTTCTCTTGAGCTACCATGCAGTTTTATCACAGACTTCAGTGATAGCTGAAATTATGTCACCTATCTCTTTATTGGTTGGTTTTTCATTTTTACCTGAAAGCAAGCTTGCCTGAAGCCTAGGCCGAAAGCATATATGTGTTTCAACAATTACCTATATACATGTGTACTCTTCGTTCCATGTTTGATATTAATATAATCTTAAGATAAATTTTACTTTTTCACACTTACCTTTCTTTAATGTGCTGTTGAGCAGAACAGTGACTGGAGCACACCACACACACACACACACACACACACACACACACACACACACACACACAAACCCACACACACAAAATGGAGTCCACAAAGTAGCTCTGGATAAGGTGGAAGTAGTTCCATATTTCAAGAATTTTGCATTATTACTATACTATAAACTATAATATTCTAAAATATGGACAGTGCCCAACATTGTTAAGAGAAACAAACTAGAACTTTCACTGTTAGTTTTAGATACTCAGAATCTATGGATTATACCACAAACCTATCACTAAATTTTATGAAAAAATTACTCAACAGTAGGCTATATCATCTGGAGAAATAATTGTCTAAATTAACTCCCTTTGCTTCTAAATTCATTGCTTAGAGACTGAGTAGCCATACATCATAGTTGGCTAAAAATGCCTGTAGTTCATTTTTGTTAATTCAGTACCTTTAAACATCCTTTTATAGGAAAACTGCCTTAGTAGAGAAAACGAATTATATTCTCTTCATCTACAGTAGTTGTTATATGAATATAAATACATTAGAACATATGTATTCTGTCACAAAGACACTAGACTGTAAATCATGAGTCATTGCTTCTGCTGGTATAAGTGTCTTTATTTCCAAATAAAAATTTATTCTATATTATACAGGATCATGTGCACATTTTCCAGCTGCCATCCCTGCAGCTCTGTATGGCTGCTGCACAGCTTTCACATCTGAGCCAATATGCAGGCATCACACAATGTTCAGCAACAGAATATATTTTTCAAATGAATATTTTTTAAATACCATAATTCATCATCCTATAATACAGGTTTTTTTTTTGTATTGTTAAAAAAAATGCTACCAATTAAGCCATGAACTGTTATTGGTTATAAGATAGGATACATTTTTGAAGATGTTGAAAAGTAAATAAATATCTGTCTGAAATTGATAAACTGTAGAATTCAAAATAATGTTGAAGTCTACATTGAGATGGGTAAGTTAAAATTCTTATGGACTGCTGGGGATTTTTTACTATCCGTAAGTATGCTTATACTTATTTGGGGTGTTCCAAATGTGTGTCAGTATATCACTATTCTTCAGAAGACATCATAACACATTTTGCAAAATAGTCACTTAGCATTTCCAAACATTGTACAATATATCTTTTGTCTCTCCTTTTTATATTATATGCTCATAATTTCTATGTATCACAATTTGTGAGTAAATATAAATATCATAATATTATACTAAGGCATACTTTGCAGTATCTCATAAGAAGGCTAATTTACATCATATATGTATTTTCATGGCTGTTTTGAGTGCCTTTTATTGACTTAAAATGTAATAGAAAATGCACTCACGTACTCATGCCACATATTTAAAACTACTCAGATCAAGAGTTAATCTCTGTATGTATCCATCACAAAAGATGAGTTATTGTCTGCTTTGATATAATAGGAATGACTTCAAAGCACTTTATAAGCCCCATATTAACCAATTTTAGTGTCATTTCCTGGTTTTATAGCATGATTGTTCAAGAGACCAAGTGATACTTCCCTGAGGAAGTTATAAACCCTTCATCTGAATAGAAAAAAATAAGTACCTGTAGCTGACAAGCTTAGTGGGCCACCCAAAAAAAAAAAAAAAAAAAAAAAAAAAAAAAAAAAAAAGCCAACTCTGGAAATTCAGTATGTCAATCAATTTTAGAAGGTAATGCTCTAGCCCAGATGCCAGTTCAATTACAAAGCACAGATTTCAAATAAACATTTTAGTAGAAACCCAGTCAGATTTTTATGTTTGTGAAGGAATAACTAAAAAGTACTGACTTAAGTAACTAATTTTGTGGAAATGAACTAAATTTTGATAATTGAAATATCACTTTCTACTTCAGAAAGTATAGCCTAATCATCCTAAAATCAAGGTAAAACTAATAAACATGTTTATCTCCAATCTTCCCCCATTTTTCTACATGAGAAAATAAACAGAAAATAGAAACATAAACATAAATAATATATCAGTTAACTTATTCTATAAATATATTGTCTAAGATTTATTTATAGACATGGATTGATTGTACTTGACACAATGTGATGCTGGCATTATGTAATCACTACTAAGATTTGTCTAAAAGCATCCGTTATTCTCTTTTAATATATATATATACATTTAAGAGAATATGAAAGAAATGAAAAGTTTACAAAGACTTTATATATAGTAAATAATCCGATATTTTTCTAAATACAAGTAAACTGTCTGAACTTTAGGGCCTAGAAATGCATCATAGAGAATTTTCTTTCAATATCTATTGATATTCTTTACCACTAGACATAGTGATCAGAAACAATGAATCAGAGCCAATGTTAATATTCAGTTTCTTTTATATTTGTTGTATTTGACATGTATTTAATCCCACAAAATAAATAAATTGACATACTGGATGTGATAATCTGTACAGAAAACTAAAGCTAGATAAACAAAATACAAGGCACATGCCAAACAAAACAATCAAACATTGCTAAATGTAAGGTTACTTTCCCTGGATTAATGAGGTATAATTAGGAATAGTCTAAAATATACTCAGGACACGGAACCTTAGAATTTACCCTAGGGGTTATGATATATCTAACCTCAGTCATGTGTTCTCAATAACAGTCTCAGGCATTGGTTCCATCCTATGAAGTGGGCCTTAAATACAGTAAATTGTGTTTGACTACTCCCGAAACATTTGGCGTTACTGTACCAGCGTATCTTAAAGGAAGGTCACTTTTGTTGGTCACAGATTACAAAGCTTAGAGAGAGTAATGGTTACTTCCACACTACGATTGTGCACAGTACTTCCAAGGACTGTGATGGCTCCTCAGTAGCAAGAAAGGAAGGTTCTAGTTGGGCACCAGCTTGGTTCTCCATGGCATGATATCTTAATGATATCAGTAAGTGATTTATGACAGAAGGTTAGTATCTAAAATATACAAAGAACTCAAACAACTCACCATCAAGATCATAAATTACAATTTAAGAATTGACGCAAATCCAAAGAGTTCTCAAATCATGAAGCACAAATGACTGATAAACAGTTTTAAAATATTCAACATCCTAAGCCATCATTACAGCACAAATTAGTTGTAGTTTTGTATAGTAACACCAAGATGTCAGTTTCTGAATTTATCTTTTCAACATCATTTGCAAATCTTCTGATTGGCTAATTTAATTTAGCTTAATCTGTTTTAGGATTAGTGATTTTTTTAATGATAGGGTACTTTTATTTATTTTTAGAAAATATTCTAGTGCACGCCTATGTAGATATTTTACTTTTTCATTCATCTGTCCTTCTTTGTGCAGATTTTGCAGACCCCACGAACTGGAACACAAGTCGATCTGACCTCAGGATACCCGGCCAATCCATAGAAAGTTCCGGGGTCCACATAGGCGGCGCAGGCTGCACATTCCCCAAAGTCTAGGCACATGGCTACTAGGAGCACACGGCACACGCACTCTGTGTCTCAGACTGAACTGTGAGCCAGAAAACACCAGTGTCTTAATCTCCATGTCAAGAGGAGACACCACAGTGTGGAAAACAGGTGGATCTGACGTCAGGTCACCATCTGGTCCTTTCAAAGTTCTCAGGTCTGACCTCAGGCCACCTGCTTGATTCACTAGTAGGGTTCCCTGATCTCCACAGGTGAGGGGGTCTCAACCTATAGCCATCACCTAAACGAAGACAAGCAATGTTTCCAAGACAATTAATATAAAATATTCATGCCAATTCATTCTTTTGTATTCAAAGAAAATATCTTCCTTGGCTGGAGAGATGGCTCAGTGGTGAAGAACTTTGCCTGATCTTCCAAAGGTCCTGAGTTCAATTTCCAGCAACCACATGGTGGCTCCCAATCATCTATAGTGAGATCTGATGCCCTCTTCTGGCCTGCTAGTGTATGTGCAGGCAGAATGCTGTACAACAAATAAATCTTTAAAAAGAAAAAAAGAAAAAGAATATCTTTCCATATTAACAAAATAAATTTGGTCTTAGAAAACACTGTGCAGCATATCTCAAGCAGCTGCATGAATGAATAAAAGAAGTCCTTCAGAAAGAAGCAAAAAGATAATAAACAATCCAGCTAGAACCTTTAAAACAGTATCTCTAGAGTTCATACACAGCAATTTATATTGCTACCTAAGTGAGACACCAAAATAATGAGGCCAATAAGAGAATAATATTCCCTTTTACAATGATTTTGTCACAGAATTATCACAATACCATTTTAATTAGACATGAAAACTTTAAGATAAATCCCATGTATTCAGTATTACCGCTATCTAACAAAACCAATAGTTCCTAGTAAAGATGCAGAATTAGCACATAGCTATGTAATTATGTGAGCACATCCTGCATTGACTTCCAGTAAACAAATGTCAATCAAATTATTACAGATACATTCTGTTTGAATTTAAAAATATTTGTAATAAACATATGGAAACATAATGAATCTGCAATAATTGAATCAATGAGAAAAGACAATAACACTGGGATAGCAGCAATGCCTGATATGTAACTACAGTCAAAACTAGTGTGATTTTTTCCCCATAGAATTACACAAATTAGTCCAGAAATGGATAGGCTACAAATAAATCAAACCAGAGTAATTGAATTTGCATGAATATTCAAAAGTCATTCAGCATAGAAAATATACTCTTTTAATTTTATTAAGAATGTTTTTATACACTATATTTTAACAATGTTCCCCCACTTGTCCCAGTTCTCAATTCTATGCCCACACAATTGCATGTTTTCCTCTCTCCTTGCTTACCTTTATAAAAAAAAAAAAAATAACAGTAACAAACAGTGAAAGACAAAAATAATTCAAACAAACTAAGAAAAAAGTCAAAATGCCAATAAATGAATGAATGAATAATAAATAAATACATAAATAAATAAATAAACAAACAAATCTACCAGAACAAGAGAGAAATCTCACAAGAAAATTATGAAGTTTGTTTTGTGACTCCTAGGTACAGGGTCTGCTGTTGAAAGACCCAGTAAACTCCTTTGGAGAAACCTGATACTGCCTATCACAGCAGGTATCAATTACAAATACAGATTGGATAAGGGTAGGATGTTTTGTCCACTTCCTGTTCTCAGTGATGAGATTTTGTTATTTAGGGTTTGAACCCATGATGGCCAAGTGTATGCTGTCATAGTCTTTGCTGAATTCCTATATTCATCAGCCAAATTATACCTGGAAATGTTTTCCCTTGGAGCCATTCATCGTTTCTGCCTCTTACAACATTCTTTCCTGGATTCTTGTTCTGCATAGGCCTCTGAGCCCTGAGTGGAGAAGGGGTTAGTAAATAAATCCTATTTATAGCTGAGTGCTCCAAAGTCTCTCACTGCCAAGGCCCAGTTTGATAACATTTTGCTAATTAACCACTGTAAGAAAAAAAAAAAAAAAAGCAACTCTGATTATGGTCGAGCACCGCTCTGCTCTGTGGGTTCCCAATATGCCATTAGGGTCCTTTCATTGTTATGTTTCTGCAACAGAATAACGGTAGTAGGCTATGACGTAGGTCCACTGCCCATCCAGCCTCAGGACTGTGGCCAGTTTTGAAGTATCTTATATGTGTCCCATATCATGGAATGGTGCTAGACCCCATATAAAACATCTGTGCCAACAATGGCTGGGAAACACTTTAAAATGTTCAATATCCTTGACCATCAGGGAGATGTAAATTAAAACTACTCTGACATTTTGTCCTGTACCTTTCAGAATGCCAAAGATCAATAAAACAAATGACAGCCCCTGCAGGCATGGATGCAGGGAACGAGAAACACCTTTTCGTTGCTGGTGGGACCACAAACTAGTGTGGACATCAGTGTGGAGATTTCTCAGGAAGCTGGGAATAGATCTCCCTCAAGATCTAACTGTATCACTCTTGGGCATACAACTAAAGCTCTATACATCTTATCACAGAGATTCTTGCTCATCCATGTTCGTTGCTACTCTCTTCATAATTGCCATATTTGGAACTAGTCTAGATACCCATCAACTTATGTATGGATAGTAAAAGGAACACTGTTTAGCTAGTAACATGAAATTATAAAATTTGCAGGAAAAATATGAAGCTAGAAACAATCACTCAGAGGGAGGTACCCCAGAACACAAAATAAATATTATGTTTTATCTCTTATTTGGCTATTAGCTCTTAAGATATAATATTTATGTTTCATTACAGGAAAGGCTTAGGTGGCTAGTATGGACCCACGACAGAGGAGGGGATCTTCCAAAGTTTCAGAAATAAAATAGTGTGTTATAAAGCCATAAAACAGAAACTAGAATAAAAAGATTAAATTTAGAGGGGGTTAGGAGGGCAGTATAAGGATAAAAGTTAGGGAAGGAAAACAATACTGAAGATCTTTTGGAAATCTATATGAAACTAGGTACTATGCACGTACGTACATACATACATACATATATACACATATATATGTTTGCATTATAATGCATATAAGAATTAAAAAGCATAAGTTACTTATCTTAATATAAGACCTAAAACTCTAAAAATTCTAAAACAAAACTATTCATCTTTGATTAGGAAAATTTAGCTTATTTTTAGTGACGCAAACTCAAATCAATATATATTGTATAAAAAATTTAAATAAAAACTTAATGAATTGAAAACACCAAATGTTTAATTTATCAAAAATTTAAGACAACCCTCATATAATGCTCTAAATTAAATTAAAACAAATTATATGGTAGAGAAATTGAAGCATATTATACAATTCATTCTCCAAAACAGTAATGCAAGAAGATAGGCAATAAATCAGTTCAAGGGCAGGAAAGAAACATGTGTGTGATCAATCAAATACATATTTGTAAGTGGCATGTGAAAATATGCTAAAACTGCTCCTTCTTTGGTTAATAAAAATGAAAACAAATGAGGATGTTTATACACCTGGTATGACTACAAAGTATAGCCAACCTTGTAAACTTTGTGGGACCCCTGGCTACCCATGAGTAACATCAGACTCCATCAATTGCTGAAGTCTAGCAGATGATGATAGGCAATTCTGTATTTCTGCATATTATAGCTGCCTGGGTTAAAGTAAAGGCAGAGTGGGCATTGAGAGGCACAGTATTGTCACAGGAAGGGTAGATGTGCCTGACTTCACCCACTACAGCCTGGCTGCACCACAAAACATTTACTAATCCATAAGTACCTAGTTCCATATCGGAGTTAAAAATTCCCTGGCATGTACATGTGTTGACAGTTGAGGAGGAGAATATTAAAGCATCGTAGTTTGAGTTCATATTTTAGGCAAGAGATTGACAGTTACATTTACTTTCATTCCTGAAAATTTCCCACACCTTTGAATTGGTGTGTAATTTTACATGCTCACTTTCTAAATTGTGGCAAATCTACTTAGGTGAATTGTTTTGTTAAATTTAATACATATTTAAATTAAATAATTAATATATAACAGTAATGTAAATAATTAAGTTTTTGTTGTCTGTAAGGTATTTGTGAACTATCTTAAAACACTGAAAACAGGTTACTCTACTACCAACTGGCAAACTTATCTGCAGATATCTGATTCATGTGTAACTTGGATGAGAAAAGATATATATTTGGTCACCCTTTGTACACTAGTACAAAACGATGAATTTGTAAGGTTAGTTTGGCTTATATAAGGTATATTGGTGGTTGTTTCAATACCTACAAGGGAATTCTCTTGGCTGGAAACTGATTAGGTCAAGTGAACTAGGAAAACTAATAGAAAACATTCATTGTTTCTTATAAAAGAATAATTCAAGGTCATTATATTTCTGATAATTTAAAACACTGAATTCTTGCAGTTTAGTTCACTAACCTAATTAGTAGGCAGCATAAATTAACATTAGAACAATTAAATTTATTTCAATTGTTTTATTCCTACTGTTAAGACTAGTCTTCAGGCTCAGACGTCAGGAAATTCACTCTATAGTATAACATCAAAGTTACCTTGACATTATTATTGTTTTAAAAAGTTTGCTTTTTTTTTGTAGACTAGAAAATGAGGTTTTAAATATTTTTAAACGAAAAGAGAAGCACTCATTAAAAAGGAGAAACAGTTAATTAAGTTTGAAAATATGGTAGTATTGAAAAGTAAAAAGAATAATAAAAGTTTCTACTTAAGAATTATTCTTTTCCATCTAAGCAACATTTTCATGTTAGGCAGTGTAAAATTTATTTTTATTTTTGTCTCTGGTGACATAGATAGACATATAGATAGATAGATAGATAGATAGATAGATAGATAGATAGATACAGTATGTGCAGCATTTAGTAAAAGTTTTCTTTAATATGATCTTGTACATCAAATTGATAAAATATTCACATAATGTTAATATGATTATTTATTTATTGAAGAAATATTTTATATATTATATTATATTCTGATTTCTTTCCATCAACTCCTCTCAAATGTTCCCTTCTTCCCCATCTCTCAACTTCACACCTTTCCTTTAGGATACAAACAGAGATCTAAAATAACAATGATGATGATGATGATAGTAGTGGTAGTGGTGGTGGTGGTGATGGTGATGATAATGATATTAAAAACAAACCAGAATAAAATAAGAACCAAACAAATAAGGCAGTAACAAAACAACAGAGGAATAAGGGCCAAAAAAACAACATAAGAACCCCATAAAGATATAGAGACACACATGTTTTTGTGTGGTGGACATAAAACCCCATCACTACCCAAAAGCTATTTCCAATTGACAATCACAAGTGTAAAGTTAGTTTTCTCCAACAGAGTCTCACTGTGTATATAAATCACATTTATGTAGCAGGCCCTGTGTCAGCAGTAGATGTCCAAGACAAAACGAATTCAAAAACACTTTCGGAGGTTTTTTATCTCATAAAAAGTTTATTTTTATAAGTACCTTAAAAGAGTAATAAGCCAGTGAAACCACAAAGGTATTTAGGTTTAAAATATTTTACAAATAGAGAATATAGACATATAATACATACATATAAATTAACTATAAAATTAAGCAGGAATGTGTATGGAAAATGTTAAGTAGTATATAATAAATGTTGCACACATCAGGACTTTCTCCAGTTTAGAGGATTATATAGTCAGGCAAGAATAAGCATGAACCTTTGGCAGAGAGAGTTTGCAAACACTAACTTAACACTTATTAATGATGCTGGGTAAATATCCTAACCAAAATAAAAATTCGATATAAGAAAAAAAACCCTCAAAACTTACATAATGAATAAAGGCTCCTTTTATGAAGAAGGAGGAAGAGGAAGAGGGGAACAGAAAGAGGACATTTTCAAAATGCACTTATACTTTGCTCAGTCTGTGCAACATAACATATATATGTGTTTTCAGGGCTGATTATTTTTTATTGGATAACCATTGGTACTCTTTCCCCTGGGAAAGAATGTTTCTCTTACTCCTAGCATTTCTTAGTTGCCTATAATTCCTTGTGTAGGTTTGAGGCTTCATGTGCTTTCGCTCAACCTCTTTGACATGACTATTTTTGTCCTTGTTAAGCTCATGTTTAGGCAGTCATATTAATGAGACTTCATGGGTGTACCTTCTGATATAAATAAGACACTCAGTCTCACAGAAAACACCCTAATAAATTTCTTCTGGCTTTTACAACACTTTCACTTCATCTTCCTCAGGGTCCTCTGAAGCATAGGTTCTGGAGTTGTTTTGTACAACTGTGACTGTCAGTTTTGATTGATTGGTTGTGTTTTTCTGTAATTCTCTGTCTCTCTGTCTCTGTCTCTCTGTCTCATTGTCTCTCTCTCTCTCTTTCTCTCTCTCTCTCTCCTTTCTTTCTCTTTCTGACTCTCTGTCCATGCATAAACATAATGAATAGAGGGGTATCATTCATGAAGAATAAGAGTATATTTTGAAAAAGACATTTATAGTAACTGATGATTGTGGCTAACGTATATGTATGTTTTTAAGACTGAGAACTTTGTAATAGATAACTAAAAGATTGTTTGTGTGTGTGTGTGTGTGTGTGTGTGTGTGTGTGTGTGTGTGTGTGTGTGTGTGTTGGGGGATGGGTGTTTGTGCCTGTACGTGTCTGTGTTTTTATATTGTGTTTATAGACACTCTCTTAGGGTTTCATTGCTGTGAAGAGACATCATGACCAAGGCAACTCTCCGAAGGAAAATATTTAATTAAGTGTGGCTGATTTAGAGCTTTAGACTTTTAGCCCATTATCATCATGGCAGGAACCATGGCAGCATTTGTCAAACATGGTGCTGGAAAACGATCTGCAAATTCTACATCTTAGTCTGTAGACAGCAGGAAATAGAGCCATAGTGGGCATAGCTTGTGCATATGAGACCTTAAAGCCTACCTCCACAATGACATACTTCCTCCATCAAGACTACACCTACGCCAACAAGGCCACACTTCCTAAGAGATCCCCTCACTATGGGTCTATGGGGGAACGTAATTATTTGAACCACCACATACCTCTCTCTCTCTCTCTCTCTCTCTCTCTCTCTCTCTCTCTCTCTCTCTCTCTCTCTCTCTCTCTCTCCTAAAAGCAATAACATTTATGATTTATGGCATGGTTGGAAAAATAGCAAGGAAGTTTGCGTGAGAGAGTTAAGAAGGAGGAAATAGTGAGATTATATTATAAGCTGAAGAATAAAATTTTTAAAAAAGGACTTTAACACTAAGAAACCATTAGTTTACCACAGTGTGAATACATTTAAAGAAAAAATTGTATTAGTGAATTTCCCTCTGTGGTGAAGAATAGCTATTGAATGCACAATATAATTCTAGTTTCACACTGGGAAACAGATTAAAATATTTACAGTGATTTCTATTCACTGTGATGGAAAAAAATCACATGATAACTTTACATGTACCTTGAATTTGTCTAATTTCTCAATTACTACAGAACCTATATGGATTAATAGACTACAAGTTACTGGAGTATGCATTTTTCAAAATTGTTTCACTAGTAGCACAGAGTACTTATTATATAAAATCAACATTGTATCTCTCGTAATACATTTATTGTGGTGAGCAGAGGAAGCCACAGTGAGTGTAAAAGGCATGAATAATGTCATGAATTAATGTATAATATTCACAAGAACTTCAGTGTCTCAGACTCAAAAGGATTACCAAATCCTTCTTCCAGTTTGTATATGAACATTGACTGAGTTTAGTGAAAGTATCTACAGCACCTTTCCCCTTGGGATGTTTGCAGCCTGAGACTACTCCTCTACAGAGACCTCTTACACAAACTCTATGCATGTTCTAACGTAGTTACTGGACACTGGGGTCCCTCTTAGCTTCATAATAGACATGTTCCATCAGCGTGAAGACAGCTCGCCCTAGTACACATTTTCTGTACATGTTTCTGTCTCTTCTTCTTCATTCCATGGCCATCCTTCCAGGTTTCCAGAAGAATGCCGTGTTAGGGGTTCCAATTTATGATTTTGTTCATGTTTAATATTCCCATTATTTTAACACAAACAAGCAAGGTGGTTCAGAAGATAAATTTGCTGATCATCAAACCTGACAACTTGAGTTCTCCCTGATGGGAATCCATCCATATGGTAGATTAATAGTGGAAGAAGAGAATAGACTCACATTAGTTGTTCTCTAATTTTATACTCATGTTGTCTTTCTCTCTCACATATTACACTTTCTCTTCTCTCCTCCCTCACTATCATCAATCCATAAAGCAGAGATTTTTTTAAACCTCTTCTTTCTTTTATTAAACAGAAGTTACTGTAGAATATTCTAAAGTCTGTACTGGACTGCTGTGAAGTCTTTAAGGATGATTATTGCAGTTTCTTAGCTTAGGGCTCATAACTTCAATATTTCACTAGATCTTAAAATAGATCAAAGTGAAAATCAGTGGAGCTCATCCAAATGTCAGAATTGGTTGAACTTGTAGTTAACATGAGAAAATGAACAGAGCTACATGATGTTATCACCAGGATATCAATTTAAATGCTGCTTATGACTGCATACAAGATCAGATGGATATGAGCAAGGTTAAAATCATCTCATCTGAGTACCTTTTATATTTATAAATGCTCATGTAAAGAAGTCAAATGGGTATAATATTTTTAAAGTCCAGTAACTGCTGTGCAGTCATATTATATGTGTACTCTAACACTGAAGCTAACAGCTCACTAAATTTTTATGTAAATTGAAAATATTAAATTTTTTTTATGTCTACAACTATAGCTTTTCCCAGAATAAAGCACCAGGACTGATTTTCACTGTTTTGTGAGATGATCTAAATTTATGACGACTCCTATTTTATTTTTTCAATTAAAGCATATGGTCATTTCAAGGAGGATATGAAACATAATGTTTGTTTCAGAATGTGCTATTCCAATAAACAGATTAACAAAACTGAAAATTGCCAGGCATTTACCAAAATAAGATTAATTAAGGCATATTTGCTTAGATAATAAAATTTCTTGATTTTAGGTTTTATATTCTAATAATGTGGTAAAGATACAGTGAAGATGACCTTCAAGTGATTTCTCAAATATATTTTAACAGAAATTATGGACAATAGGTAAACACAAAATACTTACTATGCTATAATTAAGAAGATGGGAATTATTCAAAAACATAGTAATATAAAAAGCATATATTTTTGCATCTTAATCTCCAAACAATAGTGCTATGTTGTTATATTGCACATTAATAATTTCTCCTTAAGATGACAAAAGTTAGAAGAGAAAAGTGAGAAAATATAATAAAGCATTGAATGGATTATAAAAGTAATTTCAAACGCCAAATGATACACATAATAACCATATGACATTACTAATAATGAATCTTTGTTCAATATAAAACAAAAACTCGAACTAGGCTAATCAATGAAGAAGTTCCAGGACAATGTGGAATGTGGAGAGAAAGCCCTACACAGAGGGTAGCAAGTGCAGCCCTACTGGTTAGCTTCCTTAAGTAACTACTGTTAGTGAAACAGTGAAATAGAGCCTAGTAGTTGAAACCTTATTTTTTAAGTTGCTGATTAATAAGGCATGCTGAGTCTTTTTGGACAAATAATAAATACAACACAGGCAAAATAGTCACTTAGTATTTGAGGTCTGTGCTGAATACAGCAAAATCCTTGGTGCTGCAGGCAGTTGAAGTAGCTTGTGTTTTTACATGTGAAGCTTCCAGTATCTTAGTGAACATATGAAGGCCTTTATTGTCTCTGACCATTAGGGCATGTATCCCATGTTAGTATTTGCCAGTATATGTTATAAGATAAAAGGGTCTGTCGTTTCTCAGCAGGAGCATTTGACGCTCAGGATTTTTTCTTTTCTTTCTTTCTTTCCTTCTTTCTTTCTTTCTTTCCTTTTCTTTCTTTTTTTTTCTTTTTTTGCATAGCCAACACTTTACACATATTATATCATTAATAAAACTATCTTTATAAGAAAAAGAGGTGAAAATTGCCATATCATGTTTATAGAATTTGTTACATATTGAAGTGTGCACAAATAGGAAAATGGACACATCATTTTAAAAACTGTCACTATCATGAATTCATTCATTGAAGACCATGGGTGGTGCACATGTGCAAAGACCTCTCGAATGGCTGAAACTTTTAATTATTTCAAACTTAACTTGGAGAAATAAGAGGCTCAGCTAAAATATTCGTGGCTGGACTTCTCACAGTTGGTAAGTTCCAAACACACTGCTATTATATTCTAATTGAAAAAACCCAGTAAACTAGATTTTTTGAAAGGTTTAATATCTTACTGAAAAGTTGTTTTTATATATTCTTTAATATATATGTGATGTTTTTATAAAAGCATAATTGAGAAAGTTCTTCTTTCTTGCAGTGTGTTTCTTGACCTTGTTATGGCC
Source organism: Acomys russatus (assembly GCF_903995435.1). Lineage (NCBI taxonomy): Eukaryota > Metazoa > Chordata > Mammalia > Rodentia > Muridae > Acomys > Acomys russatus. The sequence continues at coordinate 85,820,909 of NC_067138.1, forward strand.
GATAAGGGCACAGATTTCCGAGATGTCACTGAGTAGTTCGGAAGCAATAGACAAAGCACTTTCATTACCATGGGGTATTTCCTCTGGTGAGTGTTACGCGATTATTTTACTGTCCTTACTGCAGTCATTTCATTATTTGAACAATTTTCCTCTGAAGTCACGTTGTTTCCTTGAGTTACTTGGTCTGTCCTGAATCTCCAGGCTCCCTTTAACCCAGAAATCATTCTGATAGGGATAAGATAGGAAGTCTTCTCAGAATGAATTTGAAACTGGAAAAAAATATCTAGTGTAGTATTTGGAATAAATTTTACATTGAGTAAAACAAACAAGCATACAAAAGCAAAACCTAACAATACCTGAAGGGCAAAAACTAATATTCCATAAGCAATGTCCACTTGGTGGTTCTTAAATAAATAGTATCTTCTCAAATTTGAGAGGCAGATTATTCATGCTTCAAAAACAACTGTTCACTTTAGGTGTGAGAAGCCTGGGAGAATGAGGAAATAGAAGGATCCAGAGGCTCCTGGAAAACTAGAGGGGGGTCTGGGCCCTGGGGTCCTCCTCAAATATGACATCAGCCAAGGAAAATACAGGCAGTAAACTTCGAACCCCTACCGACTAGCCGATGGACAGGACATTCTCCACTGTTAAGTAGAGAAGGAGATCTGACTTTTACACAAACTCTGGTGCCCCTTATTTGACCATATCCCTTGGATGGGGATGTCTGGTGGCACTCAGAGGAAGGATAATAGGTCACCAAGAAGAGACTCGATACGCTATGAGCATATACAGGGGGAGGAGGTCCCCCTTAGTCACAGACATAGGGGAGGGGAATAGAGGGGGAAGCGGGAGGGAGGAGAAATGGGAGGATACAAGGGATGGGATAACAATTGAGATGTAATTTGAACAAATTAATAATAAAAAAAGAAAAAAACATCTTCCAGAAATACCTTTTCAGAAATTTTGGTATATGTACAATGCATCTTCTCTCTCTCTCTCTCTCTCTCTCTCTCTCTCTCTCTCTCTCTCTCTCTGTGTGTGTGTGTGTGTGTGTGTGTGTGTGTGTGTGATAAAACATATTTATTTTCCCAGTATTTAACAATCTAAGATTGTGACCAGACTTTTCTCTTGCTCAAGCATACTTCTGAAGTGGAAACAAAGACCTCTTCCTGCTCCCGCCCCTCTCTCTCTCTGTTAGTACTAATTTAACTTAAATCTGTAAAAGAATCATAAATTTTAATTTTTTAGTTCTTACCCATTTTCCATAAAGAGGTCATTTCATTAATGTCCTAACATATAGAAAGCACTACCAACACAAACTGCAGTGACTCTTAAGATGCTATTGTAGAGAATGGAGAGAAATGGCAGCTTCTAAGGCACATCAGTAATAGCACTCCATTAGGATGTCATGTACTTGTTTGGAAAGAATTAATTCTGGACAGATTTTCTAAAAACCGAAACCACTAAGTCACAAGTTTATCTGGAAGAGGAATTACCCCCAAACTCCATTGTCTTCCTTTCTTACCATTTATCTAATTGTGACTTGAAATCATTTTCACATTTTTGTTATTTGTACCTGCATTACAACAAAACAGTCTAAGTGTTCCTCAGTAGAAGAATGTATAAAGAAAGTGTGGTACATATACACTATGGAATACTATTCAGCTATTAAAAACAAGGACTTCCCAAAATTTGTGGACAAATGGATTGAGCTAGAAATGATCATAATGAGTGAGTTAACACAGAAGCAGAAACATTCAAATGGTATATACTCACTTATATCAGGTCACTAGCCCAAAGGGCATGTCCCATGAAAGTCTTCACTTACCAGGAAAGTGGGACAATAGGTAAACACAAATATTGGGACTTTAGGTGGGAGAAGCATGGAAGAATGGGGAATAGGATCCAGAGGGTCTTAGAAGCCTACAAGGAGAACATTATGATGGACGGATCTGGGTCCAGGGTTTCTGTTCAAACTCTGGCACCTGTCAAACACAATACATACAGTAAACTTTGAGTGCCTACACAGGTCTAACCAATGGACAGGGCATTCTCCACAGTTGAGTGGTGAGTGGGGACTAACTTTCACACGAACTCTGGTGCCCCATATTTGGCTTTGTCCCCTGAATGGGAAGCCGTGATGGTACTCAGAGGAAGGATTACAGCCTACCAAGAAGAGATTTTACACCCTATGAGCATATACAGGGGGAGGAGGTCCCCTCAGTCACAGACATAGGGGAGGGGAGTAGGGGGAAAGCAGGAGGGAGGGAGGAATGGGAGGATACAAGGGATGGGATAACAATTGAGATGTAATATGAATAAATTAATAAAATATTTTAAAACACAAAATTAGTCTATTCCACCTTGACCAGCAAGTCCACATTCAAATCCGTGTATTCTGTAATCAAAACGATTACCAAGTGTGAGTTATGAGCAGTTGTGCCAATTTTAAATTCTCTATCCTTGAATTCATCTTTTTAAAAGTAAAATAGTCAGTTTATATTACATCATTACCATCCCATCTAATGCTGCTTCTAACTCAGGTGGCTCTCTCATTCCATTATCAGAAAAAATGTTCATGTTTGTTTAATATCAAAAATGATACTTTCTAAAACTCAGAAAAATGAAACAACTCTTCTCGGAAAGCTATGACTGTTTCTCTTTTTTGTTCCTTGCCTAGGAAAATTTTATATACAAAGAATGCCAAAGACAGTATAGCTAAGATCCATATTCCCACCACTGCAAATTTCATCTCATTAAAAAAAAAATTCTGGCTGATGGGAACAACAGCCACATGATTACACTAGGTTCTCTTTATCTCTTTTTAGTTCCTCCCTCCCAATAAAAAATGCTATGAAATTTTTCATACATACTTTTCAAACCCACAATTTCTCACCCTTTAAGTAGTTGCATTTTTCATAAACAATATGTGATGTTAATTTATGTTTTATTATTTACTATGAATAATATTATTTTGTTGGAACCACTCTGCATTTTCACAGCACTAACCATTGTTTTTACATAGATCCAACTGGCTGAAAATTCTAGTTTATTCTTTAAATCCTTTTATGACTCTTATGATAAGTAATGAATATTGTATAATGCTTTCAGGATTGTAGCATAAAAAGATTGCTGAAAACAATTTTGTTTGTCTCTTTTATACACTTAAAAGAGGTTTGGAGTTTTATTTGAATGAATTTTCAGATTTACCTCCACACATTTCTGTTCATCAATATTTTATAGTTCATGGACATCTTTACATAATATATAATACTATTGTTCCTCTTTCATTTATTTTGAAAAACTAAAAAGATACATTAAAGCAACAGTCAATTGATTAACATATAAATACAAAACCAAATCATTGACAGCACTAAATTTATTCTAAAGTATAGATTTCAAAAATGGTAAGTTATCTTAAACACAAACAGTGACATAAAACATTATTTAAAAGATCTTTATACAACCAGGTGCAGTGGCAAACACCTGTAATGCCAGGACTCAGTCAGGCAGAGGCAGGTGGATCTCTGTGACTTAGAGGCCTCTGTGGTTTGCTATACAGAGAAACCCTTTCTCAAAACAAAAACAAAACAAAGCAACAACAACAAAAACCTTTAGACACAGACACACAAAAAGAAATGTAATGAAAACATATTTATACCTCTAATTACAGATATACGTTTTGTCAATTTAAAAACAAGACACAAATCGGCAAGAAAGTCTTTCCTTTATGAGGCATAAATACAGTATCAATCTTATATTCAAACTAGATTTATGTGTCTCATGCAGGTGATTACATGGTAGTTATGTAGTTAGTTACATGAAAAGTATTCTCAAATGATTATGACAAGTTACGTGACATACATGTAAGATTTTGTTGATCGAAGAGAAAGATTTCTGGGATTATAGTAGAAGAGACTGAAGAATGGAAGCATCAAGTGAAAGTGCAAGCAGCTGCATACGTGTGTGTACATATCCAAGATAGGCATAAGAGTGACAGGGTTGGCATGAATGAAAGAAAGGAAAGGAGGAGAGAGGCAGAGAATTATAAACACAAATACAGGTGACAGAATTGGCTGCTCATTAATTCCAAGTAACACTTGAACTAAACAGTGATTGGGAGAAACAGCGTTGTTTACTTTAAATGGAGGCTACGGATTTGTGAAATGAGAACCTGAGTCAAACCTTCTATATAACCTAATTCAGTGTTTTGAAACCTTCTAATTCTTAAATTCCTACTGCAGTTCACAACTGTGTCCTATTTTCAAACTTGTGTGTATATGCTAATGTCAACGATTTTCTGATATTCCCAAATATCTTGCTTTAAATTTTGTTTTATTTCAAGTTTTCTTGAGTTGGTATTATGAGTTTATATATGTTAAGAATTGTTCATGACACAAACTAAAATTTCTATAAATAAATAAATATGAAAAATAGAAACAAGAGAAAAATAGGTGAACAGCAGTATTTTCTTATCACTCTTCCTTCATATTTATTGGAATTTATATTTTCTCATCTATAGTAATCATTATTTTAATGTTAGTCTTAATTGGTGCTATTCTATAATTAAATATATTTTCCATTAATAGTATAAAAATTTTTTATCACAGGAGGGAGAGTTCAGAAGTGTCATTGGACCGAATTCTAATCTTTCTGAAAATATTGACTGGTATTGCTTATTCATTTTACATTTATTTTCATTCATGGGTACAATGTAATGTGTCAGTTGATATGCATAGTGTGCAATATTCAGATAAGGGCAATTACTGATCCCATGACAATATGGTAAAAAAAAAAAGTAAAAATATTTTATTTTAGATATTTTAAATAGCTGATATCAAAAAGATAGAAACAAAACAAATGTATGGTTGAGAAGATGTGTCATAACAAAGGTAGAGGTCTGTTGTCCTGAATACCAGTTAATGGACAAGAGCAAGATGTTTCTGGAACCCATGCCGAGGACTCTTGAGGCCGGGGATGAGCAGGCACAGAGTCAATGACACAGATTCTGGGAGCCCTACATGAGGCTGAAGCAGACTCCTTTATTGCTGAAACAGGGCATTCATTTGTAACCCCTTCCAATGTCCCATTGGTTCCCAAACTGCAAGCTGCTGCTGTGGCTCCTCCTCCTTGGTGCCCATCATGAAGGCAGCAGATCAGGGCAGTCAGTCTCTGAGCATACCCAGGTATGTTCAGGTAGCTCTCAGGCCAGCTCTACATGAAGGCCCCTTCTGCACATATGTGTTCTCAGGCTGACCTTTTTCTTGCCCAAAGAAGGTCTCTTTCCTCTTACAGAAAAAAAACCCTTTTTATCCATCACCACACTTAGAATATGCTTTTTCTCTTCACTTTTGCAGAAATCAAGGAAATTATAACATTTTCCTCCTTTTTTCCCCCAACTTTTTCTTCACTTTTTCGAAATCCAATATCTTCGCTTTATACCCTATGGCTTTTGTTGTAATTTGGTTACCCATATTTTTGTTTGCCACTAAATTAAAATTATAGTCAAACTTTGCTTATCTTTATGAGAAAGATGTGATGCACTAGGTCAGAATTCTTAAATATACTAAATATGTTGTGGTTATAGAAATTGAAAACTGGAAGATTCACAGAATTTCTTCAAACAAATTCAATTCAACAAGCAGTGGGTTAGTGATAATGATGAGGACAAGGAATATTGGTAGGTATAAGAGAGAAAGATTTTGAAATTTAATTGTTACTGGACACAGCAGTGGATCCTTTTTATGGTTCTCGTGAGCAAAATCCAATTCACTATACTACAAACTATTTTAACCTCACCTTTCTTATGTAAGAAATTATAGTGCATTAATATTTGGACTGTTTCCTTTTTTTGTTTTAAACCATTAAAACTGCGCTTTTACTTGTTCATAGCATTGTGTGAATCAAGTTATTTCTCACACCATGTAGATGTCATTTTTGTTTTCTATGCACATGCACACACATGCATACCAAAACATGTATAGGAACAGTGTCACAGCTATGGTGTCTGGGAAGTGTCTCTAGACCCAGTCTCAGGCAAAGATGTTCCTGGGGTTCACCCACCTAACCTTCAATTGTTTCCTAATCTGAAATTTTTACATGCAGCATCACAGATTTTTTGATTGTGGATGAAAAGGTAAGAAGGTAAATCATAAAACTTTTTGAGAGAGAGCTATGCTTTGTCACTCTGAAGTGTGTTTCTAAATTTTAAGTTGTTTGATTTAGAGTTTTAAAAAGCCACTTTCAGGAAACTTGCTTTCCTCACTATACTTTCTGTGATCAAGCATGTGGTGAATAGTCACGTTTCAATGGTTAAAATATGAAATAAACAGTAGAATTGTTATAAAGCTCCACAAATTATTAACAGACAAAATCAAGATGCAAAACTAAAAAAATACTTTTTTCTGTTTTTTATTTAATTAATTTATTGATATTACATCTCAATTGTTATCCCATTCCTTCTATACTCCCATTCCTCCTTCCTTCCCACATTCCCCCTATCTTCCTGCAAAAGGTCTGTGACCGAGGGGGATCTCCTCCCCCACTATATGGTCATAGGCTATCAAGTCTCATCTTGGAAGCCTGCTTTATCTTTCTCTGAGTGCCACCAGGTCTCCCCACCATGGGGAAGTGGTTAGATATGGGGCACCAGAGTTTGCATCCAAGTCAGTCCCTACTCTCCACTCAACTGTGCAGAATGTCTTGTCCATTGTCTAGATCTGAGAAGGGGTTCGATGTGTACTGCAAATATTGTCCTTGCTTGGTGCAGTAGTTTGAGCAGAACACCTGGGCCCAGATCCACCCATCATATGTTCTTCTTATAGGTTTCTAGGACCCTCTGGATCCTTCTGTTTCCCCATTCTCATACTTCTCTCACCCAGAGTCACAATAGGTTCTCACAACTATACCAATCTTCTGGTAAGTGAAGACTATCACGTGACATGCCCCTTGGGACGGTGTCCAGATATAAGTGAGTATATATCATTTGAGTCTTTCTGCTTCTGGATTTACTCACTCATTATGATCATTTCTAGTTCTATCCATTTGTCCACAAATTTCGGGAATTCCTTGTTTTTAATAGCTGAGTAGTATTCCATAGTGTAAGTATACCACAGTTTCTTTATCCATTCTTCGAATGAGGGACATTTAGGTTGTTTCCAGTTTCTGGCTATTATGAATAAGGCTGCTATGAACATAGTTGAACATATGCCCCTGTTGTGTGGTGGAGCATTTTCTGGATATATTCCAAGGAGTGGAATAACTAGGTCTTGAGGAAGCCCTATTCTTAGTTTTCTGAGATAGCCCCAGACAGATTTCCAAAGTGGTTGTACAAGTTTGCATTCCCACCAGCAATGAAGGAGTGTTCCTTCTCCACATCCTCGCCAGCATATTCTATCACTTGAGTGTTTGATCTTAGCCATTCTGATGGGTGAAAGATGGAATCTCAGAGTCATTTTCATTTGCATTTCTCTGATGACTAAAGATGCTCAGCATTTCTTTAAGTGTTTCTCAGCTATTCTTTGTTGAGAATTCTCTGTTTAGTTCTGAGCTCCATTTCTCAATTGGGTTATTTGGTTTACTGGTGTTTAACTTCTTGAGTTCTTTATATATTTTGGATATTAGACCTTCATCAGATGTAGGGTTAGTGAAGATCTTTTTCCAATCTGTAGGCTGTTTCTTTGTTCATTTGACAGTGTCTTCTGCCTTACAGAAGCTTCTCAGCCTCATAAAATCCCATTTGATTGTTGATGTTAAGGCCTGGGCTGTTGGTGTTCTCTTCTGGAAGCTGTCTCTTGTTGTAATGTATTCCAGGCGCTTCCTTACTTTTTCTTATAACCAATTTAGTCTCTCTGGTTTTATGTTGAGGACTTTAATCCATCTGGACTTGAGTTTGTGCATGGTGATAAATATAGATCTAATTGCATTGTTCTACATGTAGACATCCAGTTAGACCAGCACCATTTGTTGAAGATGCTATCCTTTTTCCATTGAGTAGATTTGCCTTCTTTGTCAAAAATCAAGTAACCATATGTTTATGGATTCATTTTGTTTTTTCTCTACTAGTCTATAAAAATTCTACCAATCTAAGCACGGTATTTTTCTTTTTCTCCCTAAATCTAATCCACTAACTACTTCTAATTATTAGTACATGACCATTTTACCTGCTTGAAACTTCTTGTTTCTCATCACTTTATGTATATTATACTATATTAGCAAACTCAAAAAGTAAGGGATAGAAAAAATATTCAGAAACTTGAGCAATGTGGCTGTAATTATGGCACATGGATTCTCCATTCTCTTGTTGCTTGCTCAAAACTCTATTGCCTATAGTCAATTCTTGCATGCTATGATGCCTTTGCACATATTAATACATGAAAGAAGGATAGGTAGAAACTTGTTGGAAAATACATGACATAGAATAATTTTCTTTTACAAGTATAATTGTGTTAAATGTTATTTTAAAATATTTTTTGAGATTTCATACAATGAAGTTTGATAGTATTTATCCACTATTTTATGTTTTTACTGATGTGATAAAACAACATGACCCCAAACACCTTGGGGAGGAAAGGCTTTATTTCATTTAATTCAATGTTAAAGCCTCATTATCATAGGAAGTTAGCACAGGAACTGAAAAGTAAGAATCTGGAACGGAGACATAAGGAATGGAGGAATGCTGCTCACTAGCTTGCTCACACTCATCTCTTACACACCGAGGACCACTTGCCCAGGAGCAGGACCATCAAAACGGACTTACCCTTTTTACAACTTTAATTGATTAAGAAAAATATGCTATAGACTTGCCTACAGCCCACACTTATGAAGGCATTTTCTCAGTCAATATTCTTTCTTCCCAGAAATGTCTCTAGGCTGAGTCAAATTAAGATTATGTAAGCCAGCATACCGATGTAATTCCAAATGGTCCATATATGTCTTATTTTTCCTCTCTCATTACCTACTCAACTTTGAATTTTCTTCTTTTTCTATTTTTTCCCCATTAAGTCTAGTTTGTTTTGTCAAACTGCTTGTGGGAGTGAGCCTCCCCTGAAACGTGATTCCACTTCTATAGGTCATTGTTGGCAAAAGGTGTTTCATTGTTTACCCCAAACATTACAGGACAATGCCTTTGATTACCATCCATAACCTGATGCTAAGATCCTCCTGAAGATACCACACATTTTCTTCATTAAGCATGGAGAAATACAGCTGATGCTCACAAACAATTTCCCCTTCCTGATAATGTGCAGGTGTATGCCTAAGTAGAGTGCACTGAAAATGGCTCTGCATATCCTTGTTGCTAGGTTAAGGTGATCAAATGTAACCAATTAAAAGAAACTGTAAACACCCATTAATTGTGGTAAATATGATGAAAAACATGATATTATTTGAAATAATAGCCTTTGGCATGTGGGACTGTCCATAATATATGCTCTAGCTTTTTGTAAATCCAAAATATCTTTGAAATGTAAACTCAATTAAATAGTGGAAAACTGATATATTAAAACTAACAGGAAATGGATATGAGACTTAAATTCGTATTCAATTTATTACAACCAGAATGATATGACTCAGTTACTTTAAAATTGCAGAAGCTTAATTATCCAAAATTATTTTTTTTAAAGATCGTTCATTCTAGGTAGCACAGGGTGTGAAAAGTTTCTACTTAACATCTTATGGAGGCATTTTTAATAAGTTAAAGGTGGAATTAAGAAAATATCTAGAGATAAAAGACAAGTGTGATGGAAGATAAAAAATAATAGGTACCTGACTCTTGAACTATTGGATGCAGGGGTGGCTGCTGTGTCACATGTGACGGTAGCAGAGATGAGTAGGGCTACTACATCTATGTTCAGTGTTCTGCCTATGAACATCTGGATGATTAGCAGCCTAACATTCTCTGAAAAACGTGACCCTAACATGACAACCAATCTAGTGCCAACGGCCTCTGTCAGGGAGCTAGGCAGGGATGACCACCATTTGGGCACCAAACAGCCCGACAGCTCCCAGATCCGAGAGCAAGCTTGAGACTGGAAGAATGTTCCCTGGGACTGAAGGCCTCAGGCAGGAGTGAATCCAAGACAGACAGATGACCCTTACAAGGAGCCACACCAGCAGTCCAGGCAAGGAACGAACAAGAAATGACCAGCAAACTGGCACCATGGTGACTGGACGGGAGCCAGCTTGAGAGGACCACTAGCAAGGAACATCGCAGGCCTGGGGAGAGTAGATCATGCTTGAGATGACCCTTGCCCAGAGCCATAATGCACGAGTGGGGTGTTAAAGCACTCCTGAGACTACTTCTGAGATGACATCTAGACTCAGAGACCCCAGGTGCCACTAAGTGGAGCAAGCAAGAGGCGGCCAAGTTGAAGGGAAAGAGAAACAAAACGCTGAAAAGAGTTAGCAGTACAGATATTTGAATTGATTAATCACATAAGAAAATTAATACTTCATAGGTGTTTATGGTGACATACATATGCTATATATGAATGTATAATTAATTCTATTACAGGCACAAACAAAATTTCCATTTATATGTACTCAGCATTCAGAATTATCTTTGTATCAAATACATTAAATATTTGTAACAGAACAAGAAAATGAAATGCTTTCAAACCTATAGTGTAAATGGAACTGATTATACATATATGATATGATACATATGTATCTATGATTGATTGATATAAAATAAATCAATATTCTTAATGAAGCAATGTAAAAATATGCAAAAGTGTCTCCCAGTGTTTAAGCACACAAAATTGATTTGGAGTTCTTCCTAATTGTCTGGCTAGGTTCGTTTCTAAGAAGTGATGGAACATACTGCCTTAGCACTTTGAAAATCAGGAGCTCACTATTGCATCCTGACTAAGGCCTGGGCGGTCGTTCCATTCCTCACACTGTGCCTCTTCCTGCTTTAGTGAGTTCCTAGAGCACTAATTAAATAGTACTTAGTTTAGGAAATATTTTAAAATATTTTTTCTTTTTTTCACTCTTTTTTTTTTTTTTTTGAGAATGTCAAACAAGGTATATTGATCCTATGCATCTCTTCTGTGATCCCACCCCCTTTCTTTATGCATCTGACCTCTGACCTTTTTTTTCCCAAGTAAAGTTTGTTCTGCTAAATACTTTTGCATGTGTGGACTTCACTAGAGGATGGTCAATACACTGGAGACCATATCTTAAGAAAACTGGTTTCTCTCTCACCATAGCCATCAACTACCAATTATTCCTTAGTTACAGGGTTTCGTCAGGTTCATGTCCCCTCACTGGGATGAAATTTTGTCAGACCTAAACCTGTAGAGATCTTGTGCACACTTCCTTGATTGCTGTGAATTTACACATGCTGGTGATCTGCTGTGTTCTAGAAATATTGATTCCTAGTAGTCATCAGCACTCTACACCTCTGGCACAATACTCTGTAGACCAGGGGACGACAGAGTGAGATACAGATGTCTCATTTAGGGTCTCATATTTACAGTCTTATTCTCTGAACCCTATACAGTCTGGATCTCTGTATTGAGCACACTGTACACCAAAGAAAATATGATGGGGATTCATCTATAGATATAACAATGAAACAACAAGAAGAGTGGGCTTAGTACTCTGGCCATTTAGCAAAGGTTCTAAGGTTTGTGAACCTCTTAATCAATGTTTTTGTCCCCAATAATGATGTAAGATATGGGTATCAATGTTTGAAACAGTGTTAAAATATGATTGAAATAAGTTAGCTACATCCGCAAAATTATGTATATCAAGACATTTAATTATGTATGCTATTATAAAAATTCAGTTAAAATTTAATAATATAAATAGGTTTTTAATTACTATGAATAAACAATAAGTAAATGTTATTTACTAACATATGCCCTAAATTTATATGAATACATAATATAAACATCTTTAATGGAATGGAATTACACATGTATATACATGAAAGTAATAGAGACATAAATCTTCAAGTAATAGTTTGTTTTATGTTCAAATAAGTGAAAACACTGAGTGTAATAAGTCCGATGATGAACTCAAGCTCATGCTATTTTGAGTAGGAAAAAACAATGATATATGTAACAGTTGGCCACATTGCACATTGATAGTTTAACCAAAATTCCTTCATGTTCATGTCCCCTCACTAGTATGAAATTTTGTCAGGTGTTTTTAGGTTTTCAGCTCCTGGAAGTTAAGAGAACAGACTTTGATGTTTAGTATAAAAAGGAAATAAAATTAAAGGTCACTTTAGAATAATTATACAAAAGTAAATTTAATCTTCTATTATCTAATATTTTATATTGCAATAATTTTCTGAGGGTTTCTTCACAAATCAAATTAGGAATGGCTTCAAAGATGTGAAGTGATGTGCCTTGTAGCAATATGCTATAATTTTCTGCACAAAATATAGTAGGAAATTACAAAATAATTGGAAATAAATGTTATTCATATTTAGTAACTATATTTTCTTCTGTAAACAAAGATTCATTACTGGAATAATAGCAGGATACTTATCCCAGTTTGGAGCAGCTCAGATATTATATATAAATATAGAATTACTTATTGATATTGTCAAAAGGAAGCAAAACAGCATATTTCCCGATTAATTTATTGGTAATTCTTCACTTTCCATGAAGAAAGTAAAGTACAGAACAAAGTGCGCACATCTTTTTGCCTCAGCCTTTTTTTGTGGTAGAAATTTTAAAATTAAAATTATCACAAATTTTCAAGAAATTTTAAATGAAGAAAACACTAAATAAGGTTTATTTAGTAGCCAAGATATCAAAGAGTTGGTGCTTTTATATTAATATAACACCCTGAGAAAATAAGAATTTAAAAGATCAATCCTAATTGTTAATCTAGAATATGTTTACATTGGTGCAGTGACCAAAGATAGAGATTGTGGATTGACCGTTTGAAATTGGGATATATCCATCATGTCTCTTGCTTCCATGTTTTGGGGATCATTTCATAAGTGTGACTGTAAGTATTGTAGGAGCCAGAAAGTCTACTCTAATTTTCATTCTAGAGCTAGACAAATGCTTTCATCTTCCTGAGACTTCCTAGATTTTTCACAACAGAGTAGCTCGACAAGAGTTGTGCCAGAAAGCGCCAGGTAGATTTCCAAAGTGGCTGTACTAGTTTGCATTCCCACCAGCAATGAAGGAGTGTTCCTCTCTCTCCACACCTCGCCAGCATGTGGTGTCAGTTGAGTTATTGATATTAGCCATTCTGATGGGTGTAAGATGGAATCTCGGTGTTTTGATTTGCATTTCTCTGATGACTAAGGAGGTCGAGCATTTCTTTAAGTGTTTCTCAGCCATTTGATATTCCTCTGTTGAAAATTCTCTGTTTAGTTTTGAGCCCCACTTTTCTATTGGGTTATTTGGTTTGGTGGTGTTTAATTTCTTGAGTTCTTTATATATTTTGGATATTAGACCTTTGTCAGATGAAGGGTTGGTGAAGATCTTTTCCCAGTCTGTAGGCTGTCGCTTTGTTCTCTGAAACTGTGGTACATTTACACTATGGAATACTACTCAGCTATTAAAAACAAGGAATTTCCAAAATTTGTGGACAAATGGATTGAACTAGAAATTATCATAATGAGTAAATTAACCCAGAAGCAAAAAGAGTTAAATGGTATATACTCACTTATATCGAGACACTAGTCCAAAAGGTACGTCCCCATGAAAAACTTTACCTACCAGAAAAGTGGGTCAGAGGGGAGGACATCCTATTGAGACTTTAGGTGTGAGAAGTCTGGGAGAACGAGGAAATAGAAGGATCTAGAGGGTCCTGGAAGACTACAGGTGAGTCTGGGCCCTGGGGTCCTTCTCAAACTATGGCACTAGCCAAGGAAAATATAGGCAGTAAACTTCGAACCCCTACCCAGACTAGCCGATGGACAGGATATTCTTCACCGTTAAGTGGAGAAGGAGATCTGACTTTTACACAAACTCTGGTGCCCCATATTTGACCATGTCCCTTGGATGGGGATGCCTGGCAGCACTCAGAGGAAGGATAATAGGTCGCCAAGAAGAGACGCGATACCCTATGAGCATATACAGGGGGGCGGAGGTCTCCCTCAGTCACAGTCATAGGGGAGGGGAATGGGGGGGAAGAGGGAGGTGGAGATTTGGGAGGATACAAGAGATGGGCTAACAACTGAGATGTAATTTGAATAAATTAATAATAAAAAAGGAAAAAATCTTCCAATTTGCTTATTCAAAAAAAAAAAATGAGTTATGCCAGACTAGTTGGAAGCAGCAAACAACCTTTTGCAGGCAGGAGAACTTCCTCCCTGCTTTCTATTTACCTTTATTATATTTTTCCTTTAGATAGATTCATACTGATACGTAGTACATTGTATTTAATGCCACCCTCACTTTTTATTATCCACTCCCACCACTGACCTTAAAGCACTTCCCAATTTCTTGTGTTTTTATTTTGTGTTGTGACCACTGAGTTTAACCATGGCTTTCTACATTCATTGGAGCATGGTTTGATGCTAGTTTTTGGCACAGAACAAGCTGATTAGTGAGTACATAACTGAAACATTACTTGCCTCTGGAGTAGAATATCCCAGAAGCTCATTATTCTTCAGGAAAATGTAAGGCTACAGGAGTCTCTCTCCAATTTATGATTTTCTCCTGATAGACCCAGTCTTATGACACCCATTTCTGGCAGTCATTTCTGCTAATCATAAGTGCATTGGCTATGCCATGCCTCCAATATAATATTTTATTTATTTCTCAACATCTCCTAGTTTGAATACTCTTTCCACTTTCTCTTCTGCATTATTGCCTAAGTTTAAGTTGGAGAGGTATAAGCGAATGTCTTGCTTAGGTACAAAGGCTTAATTTGCATTCCCATTATCTTGAGAAGCATGTGTCTCTGCATTCACCAGTTTTCATTGCAAAGGATAGTGTTTCTGAATCAGAATGAGAAGGCCATGTCTGTGGGCATAAACATAAACTTTAGAAAGTGGTTTGTTGTATTATCAAGTTAGCACAATAGAAGTAGCATTTTCCCTTCAAGGGCCTAAATTTTTGTGATATACTTTTAACTATATTGATTTTTATCATATACCATGCCTGGCATTGAGATCTGGGTTTAATAGCCCACATTTATTGTGTGAACTCATATTCAGCCATGCATGTTATTAATCTTTTCACTATCATATTTTAATTTGGCCTCTGAAGTAATAAACTCCCATATGGCTTTTAGTGTCCTCCATTGCAGTTAACCCTTCTACCCTGCACCAATCACCTCCATCCTATTCCTAACTAATTATATTTCCTTAATTAAATTCAACCCCCAAGTATTCACACTCTCTGTTTCCTGGTGCTTATGTTCTGCCACTCCGTGAGGCATTGCCTCTTATCTAGTTCCCAGGGTTCTATAGGTACTCTGAGCTAAACACACAGATCTAACTACTCAAAACTGAGACCCACTTGTGAGAGAGAGAATATGCAGCATTAGTCTTTTAGGGCAAGGGTTACCTCAATTAGTATAACCTTTCTCATTTCTAGCAATTTGCCTGTAGATTTTATTATTTTATTTTATAGTTTTATTTTTCTTTATATCTGAAGAACCCTACTGTGTATATGCACTACATTTCCATTACCCATTCACTTATTGATAGGTCAGTTCCATTTTGTAGCTCTTGCAACAAACCGTTTGGTGTAAATCACCCTGATAGACAGATATTCCATGGGTTTCATGTATACCTCTGATATGTAAGAGACCTCTTGCATTATAACAGTGAATGAAAGTAGTGATCTCCAGAATCTGATCCACTTGCAAACCTCAGCTCAGATGCCATAATTTTGGCTTATTCTCTGTTCACAAGCATAGAAACAGGAACTCTCTCCTAGTATATTTCCAAGTCTGAGCCAGCTTCTTGTAGCCTGCACCATGAGTATCTGACTCTCTTTGTCTCCACACCTCCCTTCCTTAGCCTGCCCACACAGTTCGGCAGACCTAACTGAAACTCATCTAGCCATGGGTGACTGTAAATGTAACTTTTATTCACCCAATGTAATTGTCTCCATTTAAGCTTATTGCCTCCATCTGCTAATGCAGGCCTGGTCCTTGAAGCTTCTAACCTCTGCGCAATCTAATCTAGGCCTAGAAGTTTTTCTGCCTTTGACACTTTCTTTTGATTAAGCTCACTATTTCTAAGTTTTTCTGAACTCTGATTGTCTGTTTCAACTCAGATGTTCTGGCTCAAATTTCTTTCCAAGCTGACTGAATCACACTGACTTCTCTCAGCTTCTGACAGAATTTCTCTGTTTGGCCATAAATTAACCATAGTAGTATGTTTTAATCTTCTGATTCCTTCTCTGGATTGTTTGTCTTCACCTGTGTCTAGCTTGTTCTCTCTACAACTTATCTCTGTAAAACTATCCCAGTAAAACTGCATCTGCTGTGAACATCCATCTCTCTGAACTGTTCTCTTCAGTAGCTTCTCTTTCCTATGTGTTCTCATGAGAGTTGGGTATATCCTATCCTGTCAAATCTTTCTATGATTTGTCTTTTGTCTGTCTCTCAATTAGATGTCACAGTGATTCCTTCTACAAACTAACTTTACCTTCATTGTTTGGGATTAAAAGAACATCCCTGAGCATATACAGGGGGAAGAGATCCCCCTCAGTCATAGTCATAGGGGAGGGGAATAAGGGGAAAATGGGAGGGAGGGAGAAATGGGAGGATACAAGGGATGGGATATCAATTGAGATGTAAAATGAATAAATTAGTAAAATATATTTAAAAAAAAAAAAAGAACATTCCCCAAATAGAAATAAACAATAAACTCCTATTGGAGAGAGAACTCCAACCCAGCCATAAAAACTTTGATCCAAAACTTACCCAGCCTACACGACAGGCAAGGGTAAAGAGAACAGATAGAACAGAGATTGAGGGATTGTCCAGCTAATTTCTGCCACAACCTGAGGCTCACTCCATGGAAGAGAGCCAATCCCTGACACTATTAATGATACTCTGCTATGCTTGCAGACAAGAGCCTATCAGAGTTTTCCTCTGAGAGACTCAACCTAGCAAATGGGTTGAAACATTTACTGAGTCACACAACCAAACATTAGGCAAAACATAGGGAGTCTAGTAGACAAGTGTAGGGGAGTATGGGGGTAGGAAAAAGGACCTAGAGGTGACAAGAGCTCCACAAGAAGATGAACAGAGTTAATGAAGAAGGGCCCAAAGGGGCCCGTGGGGTGTTAAGGAGAAACCAAGGCTCATGTATGGATTGGACCTAGGTCCTCTACATAGATGTAGCAGATGGGCAACTCAGGCTTCATGTGGATCCACTAATGAGGATAGCTGGGGCTGTCTCTGACATGGATGCTGTTGCCTACTTTTTGATCACTTCCTCTGAAGAGACGGCCTTACCAGGCCATAGGGGAAGAAGACACACTCAATCCTGATGTGACTTGATGAACTGTGGTGGGTGAGTAGGGGCGGGGCTTTCTTTTAATGTGAAATTGGGAAGTGGGAGGGCAAAGAGAGAGTGGGAGTGGGAGCAGAGGAAGGAGGGGGCTATGCCTGGGATGTAAGTGAATACATAAACAGGGGAGCCTGCACACACGGATGCACCAACCAAGGACGCACGCAGAGAACTAAGCCCCCTGTTCAGATGGAACCTCTGGACTGCAGGGTCTCTACACGGTGGTGGGAGGAGGGAGGGCTGCTGCTGAACCTCTGACATGCACTCGGGTGCCCGCAGTTTGGTCACTGCCCCTTAGCAAGATGGCCTAGTGGGGACACAAAGGAAAGAGATGCAGGATATCCTGATGAGATCTAATAGGCTATCACTAGACAGTTGGGGTAGGCGGCCCCCAATCAGAGGTCTAGGGGAGGAGAATATGCAGAAGAATGAGGGAGGGTGGGAGTGGGAAGATAATAGCCAGGGGATAACAATTGGGGTGTAATGTGAATAAATTATAATAAACAAAATACACATGGAAAAACAAATAAAAGTATGTACTAAGGACTTGTCTGTATTCTAGCCAGGGAAACCAAGTTCATGGATTAAAATACCTCTCCAGATGATCTTGTGCCCCAGTCTCTAAAGTTGCCTGGTTTTCCACTATAGATTCTGCACTTTATGAGTCATGCAGCGTGAGAAAATGGTAATTTTCTCTGCTGCTGACTTGTGGCTGTCTCACCAACACTAGCAAGTAGAGTTAAATCTCAAAAGAGCCATGGTTGTGTTCTGAGAGCAAGTCTGATTAGCCTTCTTCTGCATTATCAAGTTGGAAGTAGCTTTTGATCCTCAACGCATACTACAAACATTTTCTGTACGGTGTCGCTGTACAATGTGGCAGAGGTTGTGTGGTATATATTTTTCTTCTGCTCTATTCCACCACCCACTAAATTCCATCAAATATAACCAAAATTTCACCTCTGTAGCTGTAGCTAGGAACACATGTTTAACTCCTTTGTAGGTTCTCACAGTACCAGCCTCTACTTCATCATCGTACACTAAGGTTCGACAACCTTTTTTTTAAATGAGCCTTACAGATAAAAACCAACTTTAGATCACAGCATTTATGTCCTAGAGACTGAGGTGAAGAGTAACTATCACCAGCAGCCTTATACCCAAAGCCAAAAGACTCACATTTATTTTTTAAAAAGGAATTGAAGGGATTATAAAAACAGCTTGAAGCTTTGTATTGTTATTTTTATCCAGAAGCCTGAATTAATGATGTGAAGATCATGTGAATTAGGACAATATGCAAATATTTCACAGAATATGTATTTAAAAGGAAATCTGAAAAAATTTTTAAAGTGAATTTAAAAGTGATTATTTTGTAAAACATGCCCTTCCAAAAGATTTCTGTCCTTTTAAAGGCTTCATTCAACTAAATACAATCCATTTATTAATTAAATAAATTTTCATAGAAATAATTTCAAGTCTAAAAATTATTCAAGTATCAATAAATATAATTTTTAATTTGAACTTAATATTTGGAGAGGAAAATTCAGAATTTGGTAAGAACTTGAGCTGTTGATTGATGCTTGCTTAGCAAGCAAGGGTCTGGTATAGTCCTTAGCACTATGTACAAAGAAAGTTGAAGATCATTTTGGTAAAGAAGTATTATTTCAATAATATCTATGAATACCAAATTACATACAACCTTTCAAAACCATAGTGGCTTTTTTATTAGAATCATAGTGTATTGAAAAAAAATCTAGATCAGATTTGTTTATTAGGATGTTCTGAATGAGAGAGTGGGCTCCTAAAGATTTTCCATGAAAAATACCTGTGTCATGGTTTAAAGTAAGAAATTATGTTTAAATATACCTTTATCCCGTAGAACATAATCATGATTATGGAGTTGTTGAAATTGAAAACAAATAAATCTTCCACTTTGTAGTGTTCCATCCTGTATAGTGTTTGGTTAAATCTGATTCACAGTATATCACGAACAAATAAAGAAACCTTATGTCTGCCAATGATTTTCTAAAGTGGTATAAGAAACACCTCTGGTAGGATACATTCTGAAAGAATTATAATAAAAGTTTGACATGAGAAAGTGATTGGGTGAAATAAATTAC
The DNA here is from genome assembly GCF_903995435.1 of Acomys russatus. Lineage (NCBI taxonomy): Eukaryota > Metazoa > Chordata > Mammalia > Rodentia > Muridae > Acomys > Acomys russatus. Next base: position 85,840,472 of record NC_067138.1, read on the forward strand.
TCTTCTTCATCAGTGGATGGCATTGTTATATATAATCAGGTTCCCATTTAAAATACTTACTCAACAAATAAATTACCTAAAGGTAAATTTTGTTTCTTATTGTGTCACTGTATTTTGGATGATTCTTCTGAAATTCATATTGTCCTATAATAACTCAAAAGCTTTCTTTATGTACTCTGATAAGCAATGATAGGAGGATTAGCTATGCTTATAAATGAATGTATAGTTGCCTGGTCAGAATGGTTCCAATTTCACAAAAGAATTCATAAAAAAACAATGAAAAAATAATTAACAAATTTAAACAATTGATCTCTTTATTAGAGTAATTATAGAAATATTTAAAATAAAATATGCTTCTATCAATTTCATTTATATAGATATTAAATTATTTTAATAGTTTATTCAGATATTTTTATACTATACTATATAGACAAGCTTGAGTGGCATATGTGGCTTACAAACTTTTATCTAAAATTGTCTGATAAGCACTTTTCTTTTCCTATTATCTGTTTGATTTTGTTGTTTATTTACTGGTATGGTCACATTCTTCTTTGCTTCCTCAGCTAGTGAAGAAACCCTTGCAAAGCTCCTTTCTGGAGATGAAATGCTCTCCACGGTCTTGCTAAGGAGACAAGAACTTGATGTGATAGGAGTTTCGTTCTGTGCCTATTGAACCTTGGCTTTTCCAATACTAGAGTATTTGACAGGTCTCTTAAACCTACTGTAACCTCTCATTGATCCCATTATGGGTACTTGTGTCCCTTAAGCGTTGGGCCAAAAACACCATTTCATTTCCAACAGAACCTGCGTACAATCCAAATGGTCTTCTCCAAAGTTTTAACTTGTAAACTGCATTTGAACTATTCTGATATGTGACTATGTCAACCTAATTTTCTAAGGACTTTCTTGTCCTGAACTCTGCCCATGTAGGTTCTAATTTAGAAAGAACAATACTACAAATGACAGAAAATTCTTCCTTTTCATAGTTTCACACTAACATCTTCCATCAGTGCTTTATATTGAAATTCGTGTACTTCATGTTTGCCACCTCATTTATCCTAAGAGTAATGTACTGAAGAAATTGTTATCATCACAGTATAGCTGAAGATATCAAAAGTTACAAAACAATCTTTTGAAGGTTAACATAACTAAGAGCCCCAGTGTGTGCAAAACAGTGAGTCATAAAGGTCTTATTTATTCCACTGCTTTAATAACTTCTCCTATCTGAAAGGATTATCTAAAATTCACATTTCATAACATATTTAGCAGTGCTATAGTATTTTCAGGAGAGGCCTGCTAGAGGCAGAATTGATACACTCATGGGCGGTCTATCATCGTGTTCTAAGATAGTGGTTCTCTCAGTCTTCCTAATGCTGTGACCATTTAATCCAGTTCATCATGCTGTGGTGACCCCCAAACATAAAACTATTTTTGTTGCTTCTTAATAACTATACTGTTATGAATCTGAATATAAATATATGTTTTCTGATGGTCTTAGGTAACCCCTGTGAAAGGATCATTTGGCCACCCAAAAGTTCAAGATCAAAGGTTGGGAAACATGGTTCTAATACAACATTACTAAAGGAAGTATCCTAGAGGCCACTCTGGGTTTCAGTCCTTCCATCATATGACGGCATGGTGTCCATGGCTTTGTGAGGAAGAAGTATTCAAAGTTCCATATGTCACATAAAGGCCAGGACTACCCTATATAATTTCTGTTTTCATCTCCTCACCTTGCTTTTCTAGTCATTTCTCCTGAACTGAATTTTGTTCTCCAAGGATTTTCATTTCTGAATGCCATAGAAGAAGCGCTCTAATCTGAGACGTTCACCAGGATTTCTCTCACAGAATTTAATTATGAGACCTTGGAACATTGTCTTATCTCTCAGTGAACATAATTTTCTTACAAAGTAAAATGGAACTTATAACCCTATGCCAAAATTGTTACAAGGATTAAACTTAGGACCATATACGTGGTGTCTTTTACGTGTTACAGTAGAACCACAGTAAATCTTAATTCCTTTTCATTTTCACCACATAACAATGAAGTGAAAGTTACAAGAAAATACGGCCAGCTTTCTGTAGATAAACTTGGAGGCCATCACCTGCCTGAGACTGCAGTGATGGGTTATCTCCACTGACGAAATAAGCCAATTGAATCCAAATTAAAAGTATAAAGGAACAGATTTACTTGGGAACTGAAGCTCCTAGGTGAGTTCAGCAGCCTCAGGGCACTAGACCAGAGGAAGTCACACTAGACTATATCGGGCAGGGTTTTTCAATATTGCAAATGAAGGAAGATAATGTGTCTGCCACCTGCTGGATTTGGGGAGCCCTTGGCACCAGGAGAGGGATTTGGGGGATGCTCAGGAATGCTGAGAATGTGCAGAGGCTTTCCATCTAGGGGGCGGGGTTGGAAGCAGTGGGATTTAACAGACACACAGCAAAGGGGAGCGCAGCCAGTGCTGCCAACTGAACAGCCTGACCTCTTTGCATATATGGGCTCTGGATTCATATTTGGCTACCTCTTGCTGAATATGGGCTGGGCGGCATGGAGTGTTTGAGTCTGGAGTAGCTTGCTCCATGCCCAGCAGGAGGTTTGGGTGAAGAAGCCTCTGGTTGGCAATTACCCTGGAGACCTCTCAGATCTGTTTGTTAAGAAGGCAGAGGAAACAGGTAATAAAAAGAAAAAAAATATGCAAATGACAATTATTGATCAAGACATTGGAACAGGTGAGATTGCCACCAAATGAGGGGGGAGCCACCCTGGTTTGGCCATCTCAGCCCCTCACTGGCTTCATTTTGGAGAACCGGAGAGACGAGTGTCCCAGTTATTGTACATTCATCTTGGGTCGGTGCCCTTTCGGTTCTGGAAAGGTAGTACTAGAACTGGTGTCCTAGGAGTTTGGCATCTGATGGAGTGGTTAGGATCACAGTATAGGGTCCTCTCAACCAAGATTCTATAAACGACCTGGGAGATAACTGTTTAAGGAGTACTTGGCCCCCAGGGAGAGTTGGGTAGACTCAGGAATCATTGGGTCCTCTTGAGTGGGAGCGGGCAGATAGCTGTTAGCATGCAAGCTAAGAAGGGACAGTAAGAGGGACCATAGATAGGGTAGGTATCCATCAAGCAAAGGAGTCCGAGCCAGGAAGCGATGATG